>NC_140594.1:1118954251-1119219251 GCF_964204655.1 Triturus cristatus
GTGTGTGGCTGTCCGTGTGTCTGTCTGTGTGTGTCTGTCTGTGTGTCTATCTGTGTGTGTGTGTCTGCCTGTGCACGTGTCTGTGCACGTGTTTCTGTGTGTGTGCATATGTACGTACGTTTGTGTGTGCATGTGTGTGTGTGTTTTACCCCCGAGGGCCCTGTCTTCCCATCAAGCTCTTCTCGGAGGAGGGGGAAGGGGGCAAACAGCCATGGACACGTTGGAGGGGAGTGGGGTGCATGAGTAGAAAAACACCCACTTAAATGCAGCAAGGTGCACCCATGCCCTCAGAACATTTAAGAAATGTGAAGACTTCAGGCCTCACAAAAGCACCTTAAATTTGACCACATGATATACAAAAAAAAATCCACTTTTTTACCTCGTCTGTTTTTAAAAGAAATTGATAGTGAGCGCAGATCATTACAGCCAGGCGTATTCTTATATTAAAAAAACGCCTTTTTATTCACATTTACAGTAAACCTATGCTATTTTACAGCGCCGAGTTATAACTTTAGTAAAATATATATTTTCTTTTTGGAGTATTGGGAGACACTGGTTGCAGATAGGAAAATGCAGTTTGGAATGCATCTTAACACAGTTGAATAGATTGCGGTTTATCGTACCTTCCAAAACTACCTTTCAAATCAGCCCGACTGGAAAAAAGCGTTTCTAAAAAAAACAATAATAATAACAGGCTTGTTAAAGGTGTGTACTCACCCCCATCGCCGCTATGAAATGTACATAAATAATAGTTATGAAAGACGGCCAGCGAGCGTGAAGAAAGATAACGGCCACAAACCAGAGGCAGGCAAACAACAAGGCACAGCGCGGCACCATTCAACGTAAAAAAGGCGACATGTGACCGGGGCAGTCGCCACCAAAGTCACAACACACCTGAAGGCGGGACAACAAGCAGCGTTTCGCCAAAGAAAAGTAAGCAATTTTGACTGGCATAGGATGGAATAAATAGAAAGTGGTGGGCGTGGTCTAGGGCACCAGAGTAGATACCCCATGCCTCGCAGCGCATGCGCGCTGCTAGACTTACTTGACCTAAAAAGGAAAGAAGGAACGGAAGAAGGAAAAAAGGAAAAAGGAAAGATAAAAAGAAAGAAGGCCAAAAGGGATGAAAGATTTGAAGAATGAAGGAAAAAAGGAAAAAGTAGAGAAATTAAGAAAAAGGAAAGAAGGAAAGGAAAAAAAATGAAAGAGTGAAGACAAGAAGGATGACGGAATAGTGGAAGGAAAGAGGGTTCACAGAATAAAATATTGGATATTAAAACCCAAATTACACCCTACGTTTAAATAAAAGGGTTACAAATGTGCTACAAATTAAAGTCTAAAAATAGAGATAAAAGCTAAAGTTTTCTTCCTGGGAAGAGTTAATTAAAGTACCATTGGTGAAACTAAGTGCAGGTAATAACTGCAGTCACGTAAACAAAGGCCTCTCCACAAAATAATGCACAACATCATTGGTAGGTTAAAGGAACTGATGAAGCTTGAAGGTGCCCTTTGCTCACTTCAAAGATGTCACAACAGAAACATGGATGAAGAGAAGTGGCAGAAAGCTCCTTTATGCAGGTATATTATACATATTTTAGAAAAATCATAAGGTCTTCGCTAATGTCAGTCCTAAAAGAATTGCTTCATACCCATGAAGAGGAGGCATCCATACATCAGGAATGAGAGTTTCATTCAGCCAATGGTTGTGATTTTTAAAGATCAACCTGATCTCTTTTACTAAATGGCAAATTTTTCTTTTCCAACCTTCTCCCTTTATGGAAAGAGTCTGCTTGCTGACAGAAATGACACATTGATGCAAATGCAGGGATAGAAGTCTGCTGTCACTTCTCAGGGCTCTGTTCATGAATTTGCAAGGAGTCACAAAAGGGCCTCTGCATCATAAATTTTAAGGACATATATATATATATATATATATATATATATATATATATATATATATATATATAAGAAAAATATGAATTAATTAGTATATCTATTGCAGTGCATAAGGAAGGTTGGATATAAAAAAAGTTTGGTTGCCAAAAACTCAAGTACCCGATTACGAGTCTGGTGGTCCGATGACAGCCAGACTTGTGGTGGTGGTGGATCCAGCCACCGCCACACTGGCTGTCCGACCCCCTTTTAGGAGTTGAATGGTCAGACTGCCCTGGGACCCCCAGCTCTGCAAAAGAACCACCGCTCCCTGGCATTATAGTGGCAGTCAGAAGCCGCAAAATGCTTGGCGGGTCTGCCGCGATCCCGCCAACCATGTTGCGAGTTTCTGCCCCCTTGTGTGCATTCACTTTGGTTTCTGCACAGCCATTCGAGTCCATGCCGTGTAGGAACCTTGTAGTTTGGTCCCATTGCTGTGCCTTTTTCAAAGGTACCTCAGCCTTCAATAGAGGCATTGCCATGGGACCGCTATGCTGCCCCCTGCCAGACTACTAAAAAGTAGTGATCTGGTGGCTGTAATCATTGGCGTAGGCGGGGCACAGCACTTACACTGCCACGCCATCGCTCCTCCAAAAGGTTGGAATCCAGGCCTAAGGGCCCAATTACGAGTCTGGCCAGACTCGTAGTGGTGTTGCAGATCCAGCCACCGCCGCACTGGTTGTCCAACAGCCCTATTAGGACTTGGCCGGTCGGACCTCCCTGGGAAGGTTGGCTCTGCCAACGAACTACTGTTTCCTGGCATTAGGGTGGCAGTCAGAGGCTGCAATATCCTTGCCAGGACTGCTGCTGTCCCACCAAGCATATTACGAGTTTCCTCTCCTCCAGGGTGTACATGGAGATTCTTCCTCCATGTAAGCCTTGGAGGAGATGAAGCAATGGGGGCCCTCCAAGACCCAGTGTGCCTCCACCACATGTGGATGCACACAGAGGGGCATAACATGTGCCCCTCCTCTGTGCATGCACATCTGAGCCTCATGACCAAAAGTACAGATCTGAGCATGCTTATCTCACACATATCCATATATTCCAAAGATAACCACACACAGATGTGAGCCTAATCTCCCAAAATCCATACATAATCAAATACTGATGTGAGCCTAATCTGAACAGTCACAGACAGAACCATGTACAGTTCTCAACATGATCATCACATACATATCCATATCTAGTGTGGTAAAGGCATATTCATGGTAAAAACTTGTGTGGTAAAGGCATGCGTGGAAATGGTATTAGCGTTGTAATGTCTGCCTTGTAAATGCATGCATGGTAATGGCATGAGTGGTTCCATCATACATCCCCATGTACAGTTCCTGATCACCGAAGCTCTTACATATCCATCTTCACATATCAGTCTAATCACCCAATACATATATAGATCTTGTCAGATCCCATGTTCCCTCGCATCGCGATGCACTGATGTAAACCTTAATACCTTGTACCCATGTGCAGATCTAACCATCATCATCTAAACCTGTTGATGAAACTTGCTGCTGAACCGAGCACAGGGGCTAGTGATATCAAGGTCAGACCTGAGACTGAGGACCTTGAGGACCTTAAGTCTTTTAGAGAGAAGCACAACCCATATATTGACAATATCAAACACTAGGAAATAGGGACAGATGTGAAACTTACCACAACATATGCCATGGACCCAGAAACTGGTCTAACACTGACTATCTGAGACCCCAGTGGAAGCAATTATAGGTCTGAGGTAGTCACCTCAACCCAAATGGAAACAATATGATTCATGATGCTGACCAGTTCAAAACACCTGAAACCAAGTACGGGTCTGAAGGTGGCCAACTCCAAACATATGGAACCAAGTACAACTTAATGTATATACTGTACAACCAAGTAAAAAAAAATCAGGTTCCTTCAAAGCAAATTTAACCAAACAACGAAGATGTGATTTTCTTTCTCCTGCACTGCAAGTGCAAAACTCCTTCTATTGTATATACGAAAAGGTGGTTTAGGGATGTGTGAATTATTATGTAGCCTTGGGTTCTGATTTTACTTTATAGAACATACTGGAGACCTATTAATTTCGTGTTATGAATTATCCATACCTTCTTGGTACTTCTGGGAATGGTCAAATTATAATCTGCTGTAATTATTTTAGAAGCTGAGCACAAGGAATCTGCCTGACCCTTACTTTGAAGCAAAGAGACTGATGAGATTGTCCTGTCACACAGAGGTCACTGTTGGGAAAAAGGAAAACGGTGGAGAACTTGTGATGATAAGGAGAAGATATATTTTCTTCAATGAGCTGGGATGTGGATGTTGAGGGTAGGGGTAGAGAATGAAGTTGGGACATGCACACAAGTTGATCAGCCTAGGGCATGTTTGATGTAAACTCTTTCTATGTCAGTTACACAATAAACCCTACTAATTCCAAATATACGGTACCTGCATGAGGAAGTCATATCGAAGCTCAAATCTCATGGTCCAGAGGTTGCCGATGATGGGAAGCGGTGTCGGTCCGGGGGGATACTGACTCCTGGACCATTGAAGTTTGAAAAACTGAGCAGCAATGAAACTCACAACAAAAATCAGTAGTCCTACACTGAGTGGCAACATGGTGTGCTCCTTCTCCCTGTTATTCAGCTGCCACAACTCAGGTTAGATTGTTCCTATCAATTCGACTTATTTCTCTTCCCCCTGTATCCTGTATTTCTGCTTAACTACAACTGTTTGTCTCTGCAGTTTCCTTTTCTTTCGCCTTGTCTGTATTCAATAAATGTCACTCTATTGTGTCTGTCTCCCCCTGTTTCTCTTTACCCTCATCCTCTCCTTTGCTCAAGAATTATTCTAATGCCTGCTTCTAATAATTACACATAAATACCCCCTTCACTCACTCTCTCTGTTTTCTCAAGACTTCCCCCACGACCTTCGACCCCTTCAATCCACTCCTCACTCCTCTGCTGGTCACTTTCTCTAGCTTTCAGTATATCTAAATGTGCCTCACAGGCTCTGTTCTTTTAAAGCCTCAGGCGCAGACAAAATAATCAATGTGTACCCTTTGCTTCCTCGACTTTGTTCCTTTTGTTTTTTCCAAGTCACATAGAGCTTTCTCGCCCACATTTCATAACATTCAGTGCTTTAGAACTTCCTCGACCAGGTGTCATGACATACATGCCAACTCCCAACATTGGCAGAGACACAACTACTGGCAATAAATCAGATATTTCTCAACACTTTTGTTTATTTTCTTTCTCCTTTATTTTATTTGGATTCTGTACAAAACATTATTTTACAGAGCATATAACTATCCTAAAAAGGCGTGGACTACAACCGGAAGTAGCATGGGGAGATGTGGGACAGAAATGCCGTGTCCAGTGTGCAGCATTCACAGGATGGCATTTACAAAAGGTGGAAAGACTTGCATGGGAAGCATGTTCACACTACCCTTGGTCCTACCAACATTCTAAGGGGAGAGGTTCAGGGTCTCCCACGCCCATGGGAGAAGGAGGTTTTGGTGAACCTGCACACTGAAATCCCTGTGGGTCTCAAAAGCCTGGTGGGTACTGGTATTAACTGTGGAAATATCTCTCAGATGTCATAATATAGTTATTTGTACTCTCCCTTCTTGCTGTCCAAACATTTGTAAAGTACTAAGCCACATGTTCCATATATACACTAATACTAGTTGAATGTGCATGGTAATCCAAACACAATGTTACGTCACAGCTCAATGACTCCCTTTTTCTAAAATATAATTATAATTTTGGCCCAAGTTTCATAGACTGCCTAGAAACTGCTACCGCTCAGTCTGGTTGGACATCGCAAACACAAATAAACATTAAGGGGCTTATTTACAAGAGGCCTGTGCCACCGCACCATCCCTTTTTGCACGATCCGGTGGCACAAACCTCTCAATCATATTTAAGAGGCGACACAAAGCCCCCCTGCATGGCTTTGCATGGCCTCATGCATATGGAGTAAGGCAAGCACCCCAAAGCTCTGTCTTGCCTTACTCTGTGCCAAGGAGGCATTCCTTGGGCATTGCGGTGGGTGTTCCCAAGCAACAACCATTGATTTCGATGCTGACCCACATTTACAAAATCAAGTAAACATGGGGCAGTGTCAAAACCATACCACTCCTCAGAGCAGGCGTAATGAGAAGAAATGTTTTCATTTCTCCTTGTGTTTTTTCTCTTTCCATGTGGGCTGCATTCTGCAGCAAACATAGAAAGGGGAAAATGGCTCTCAGGATTGTTTTTGTGCAGGAAGGTGCCCCCTCCTGCACAAAAACAATCAGGCATGCGACCGAGGCTCCCTAGCACCATGGTGCAAGGGTGCCTATGTTGGGGCTGGCCAGAAAATTGTGCACTAGTGCAGGGAGAAGGACAGGCATGCACTGTATTTCATAAATATGGTGCGT
Source organism: Triturus cristatus (assembly GCF_964204655.1). NCBI lineage: Eukaryota > Metazoa > Chordata > Amphibia > Caudata > Salamandridae > Triturus > Triturus cristatus. The sequence continues at coordinate 1,118,960,586 of NC_140594.1, forward strand.
TCCTGCCCTTTCACATATTGGCATAGAGCAGTGCAGCAAGAAGACCCGCGGTGTGTCCCAAGCTAATTCCTCAGAAATGAGGCCCTACATTTATATTTTCAACTTTCACTAGGGCCAATGTTAAAGTGTATGTCCCTTGGAGCAGCAGGAGGTGAAGTAGGACACTTGCACACATTCGCTAGTATATGAGCTCACTGACTCGATCAGTAGTTTTCTGTGAGTCAAGGAAAAGGCTTCAATATTTGGACCATGTGTGTTCATGTTTAGAGAAGGGAAACAGTACAAGAGCGTAGAAATATTAAAGCAACCATGATGCTACATTAAGGACATCAGTATTGCAGGGTCCATATCAGTAACTGGTCCCTGAAACACGTTCAAGTTGTTTCTGTTAAGCATTATACAACTGAAACATTGCTTGCGTAACTGTTTAGTACATTATAAACACCTACAGCTTGACATATAGTTTCACATTTCCATACCTATGTAAATGTATAAGTTTGCCCATTGAGAAGGTAAAATGACTGCACAGAATGATCACAGGCAAGGTATTAATAGTAAAAGTAGCTCATGCAAAAATAGTAATCATTAGTCCATTTGTGAATTACCTAATAAGTGTTTGATGCTAAACTTAGTGCATCAGGTAGCAATATCTGAACACAGAAAGGCTGCATCCTGAGAAGACATCACCATGCAATCAATGCAACAGTAACACCACATAACTTCAGAGAACATCAAACACATCCCAATGCAACCAAAGAATGCCTTGTACATAAGTCAATGCCTCAAAAAACTCATCACAGTATTGCCAGGTAAGAACTAATAGAGATACGTATCTACACAGCAAGCTACAAAATACTGCATGACAACACTAGACCTCACATATGTCACAAGCTACATCTGAGTCAAACCTACACACAATACACTTGTCTCAGTTCTATTAAAACATAATTTACTTTCAAACGTAACACGCACATACCCTGATTATTTTAAATACATCTTGAATAATTTTTTCATAAATTGCATTACTTTTAACAGTAAATTAATGAATCAGGATGCAATAAAATTGCAAATTTCAACACAATGTACCGTTGAAATACACAGCTTGTTTGAAAGCATCTTCAACATTATTCAACACCATGACTCACATAAATATAGGGCAGGTTTACCATCCTTTCATGCGAGGCAATGCAGCAAGGCGAGTCGCTGAGCTGTTTTGCGTGGAAGGGTGAGGGCAGAAATGCTCCATATTTGCAAAGATATGTAAACTGTCTGCTCCCTCGTTACGCTACTGCACTGTGTGCTGCCTAGCGCCAATGCAAGCATTCTTTCACCATAGTGCATGGGTGTCTGCCATTACCGGCAGGGTTGCCTTTGTGCCGGAAGGGACACCTTCATGCACAAAAACAAGTCTTTGAGGCATATTCCTCTTTCTATATGTAGAAAGAGGAATTCACAAAGAGAAATAAAGTTAGTTCTTCCTATTACACCTGTGTTGGGTAGGCACACCATTTGGTGCAAGCCCAGGTTTACAAGTCTTTGTAGTTCTGCATCAAAATACATGGGTGGATGCTTGCCACACCTATGTAATGCCTAGCAGATGCAAATTAATGCAAGGCAATACTATGAGCTGCCTTTCGTTACTTGATATGTACTAGACCATGCAAAGAAACACAAAGTGGCTTTGCGTGGCTTATTAAAACCCAGTTAAGAACTTGTGCTGACTTACCAAGTCCTTAGTAAATCAGCCCCACAGTGTTCATGATTATACATCCCTTTTCCTTTACCCATAAGTTGTGCAAACTAAAACAATCTCATCACAATGACTTTTTATCATTAGTAGAAGTTAGACAGATCCTCAAACAAAACCTACATATAAATAATTCAACAGTGCTGAGAGGCATCTGAAAAGATTGAGGCACTTCCTTCAGAAGTAGCATTTGTTGAATGTCAAGCCATATGAAACATTAAAAAAATGCCTGGACATGGTAGTCAATATGTAATAACTGAAGTGGTCATTCACTGACATGACTCATCACATTTACCTCTCTGCTCCTCCATTGCTACTGCCAGACCAAGACAACAAACAAATGCAGCCTCACTGATATCTACTTCTATGTGAGCAGCATACCTCCTACCTTAAGTGAAACAGCAGATGAAGTGCTAAGCTCTGCAGGTTCTCAGATCTGCAGGTACTCCTCCCCAAATGACAACAGCACATCAACTTCCATTAGTGTCTTGTCCTATTCTCCAACCACCAGCATAGAACAAAGTACAAATGCTCTGACTTCCATAACCTCTACTGTGGTCCTTCCTGCACCGCACTGAGCAAGATCCGGAGGCAAAATAAGATCTGTGTTGGCAAGCCACAGAGATATGAGGCCATGACATCCCAGAGCCTGCTAAACATGCTGTGACAATTCCTGTTGAGATGGAGGTCCTGAGTGCAGCAACTGAGATCACTAACATCTTGAAAGCCTGATAGCTGGATGACAGAGGGAACAGCTGGAAAAGAATAGCCAATGCTTGAGGGCAGGACACTGCAGGGTGGGTTGTTCAAAGATGACTTTCAGTGACTCGCTGCCGCAGTAGGTAATCTAGCAGTAGCTTTCTGTGGCAACTACAATCTATTCCTAACCTATTCCCTGCAACTTCACTGGCTAGGGGGTTATAGATACAGTCACAGTTTCACAACCTGCAGTCCTTGAAACCACAACACCGTTTGCTTCAGTCCCTCCATCGGAGGGGTTATTCTACTACTAGGGCAGATTCTAGCCCCAAGAACCCAACAAGAGGAAGCACGACTGATCATCTGGTGTGCCATGCACTATAGACACATACTTCACCCTCTTCCAATATTGTATACACATTTCCCTACCTCCTCTCGACATATGTTACCGTGTGTGTACCCAATCTAAGTAGCTAAGATGCAATAAATTATGTTTAATGTGAAGAACTAAATGATGACTGTTAGAACTGGGGGTCTCTAGTTGGCAATGGTATACACCTTTGTCCAAATAGGGACCCTTGCTTCTAAGTCAGGATAAGGGGATTACACTCCTAGATAACCCCTGCTCACCCCCTTGGTAGCTTGGCACGAGCCGACAGGCTTATCTCAGAGGCAGTGTGTTAAGCATTTGTGGATATACACAGTAATACAGTGAAAACACTACAGATGGAGACCCACACAGGTTTTATAAAAATAAGTATTCTTTATATAGACTTAACACAAGACCACAAATGACAAAAATCCACAATACTGTACTTACGATTGACTTAAAGATGGTAAAAGTTACTTAGTTCAAGTTGATGATAAATGCAACACAGTTCTCACAAAAGTACCTGGATGCGTAACGCAAAATAAACAAAAGGCTCACAGAGGGAGATGCGTCGGTTCCGTGCTCCGGGGAAAATGATGAGTTGCGCCTCAATGCTTGCGCAGAGTAGGGGATGCATCGTGATCCTTACCGGTGCGGGGGTGATGCGTAGGTTCTTGGCCTGCGGCCCGGTTGCGATGCGCAAGATGGCGCCTCGATGCGATGCAACAATCCGGGTGCGATGTGAGAAGATGGCGCCCTTGATGCGACTATGCGACTGCGATGCGTTCACGTCCTGGCAGCCTTGCGACGTCTTTGTACTTTGGAGCTGCGACAGGCCCTGCAACATGCTTCTCCATTGATGTGATCGTGACCCTCTTGATGGCGTCATGCTTCTCCAGTGATGTGACAGCAGATAGCTTCGACAAAGACACGCTTCCTGGGAGATGCGGCGGTGGCACGCTTCTCCGGCGATGTGACGACTACAGCTGCGGCTACGACACGCTTCTTCTCGTTGCGTCGCGCTTCCAGCTCCCAGCGACACGCAGGCTTCTGCAGATAGAATTCCCAGCAATGAAATTCAGAGTGGAGCTGGTGGTGAAGTCTTTTGTCCCTGAGACTTCAGCAGGAGGCAAGCACAAGTTCAAGCCCTTGGAGACGTATTCTGTAAGATGATGAAAGTCCCTTGAAAAGTTCCTTCTCCTTTCCTTGGCAATGAAGACACCACTGCAGGCCAACCCAGCAAACAGCACACTGGAAGAGGGGCAGTCCAAACTCCTGCAGCTTCCTTAGTTCTTCTCCTTGGCAAAAGGTTTGTCTTGTTCCCAGAAGTAATCTAAAGTTCTTGAGTCTGGGTCCCAATATTTATACCCCAAAATCCTTTGTTCTCTGAAGGCATAGAGGCCTCACCCTAGTCCAAACCAGTTCTTGAGCACTTTGTTTACAGGACTCCTTCTTTCTTTTCACAGTGCAGGGCAGAAACATCAGACACCCCACAGGAGGTGGAGCCAGAATTGTGGAGGGAAAGCACAGCCCTGGACACTTTGTTGACATGATTCCTTCTCTTCTTGCACAGTGCAGGGCAGAGACTTCAGCCGCACCACAGGAGGTGGAGCCAGCATTGTGGAGGGAAGGCCCAGCCCTATTCAGGTCCCAGGTGCAACTCCTCCCTCCCAACTAGATGCAGATCTCCCTATTCACCACGGGGCTGACTCATTCTGTCTCCTGGAATTTCCCAGCCCTGTCACTCAAACTCCAGACAAGGAATACACAGCCTAGCAAAGGCAGGCTTTGGATAGTTAGACAAGAAAATACCTACTTTCTAAAAGTGGTATTTTTAAACACAGAATATTAAAACCAACTTTACTAAAAGATGTATTTTATCATTCTGAGTTCAGGCATACTAAATTCGAATTTCTACCATGTCAGTTAGGATTATAAAATGTAATAATCTAACTGCCCATTCTGGCCTATGGAGAATAGGTAGCCTTGCAATATGATATGGCTGTAATTCACTATTAGGACACAGTACACACGCCAGGGCATGTCCTACCTTATGCTTACAATGCACCCTGCCCTTGGGCCTACCATAGGGGTGACTGATATGAAGCAAAGGGAAGGTTTAGTGAGTGGTAAGTGGGTGCACTTACCCAGTCGACATGGCAGTGCGAGACTACACACAGGCTCTGCAATGGCAGGCCTTAGACACATTTTACAAGGCTGCTTCTGTGGGGGGCACAACCGGTGCTGCAAGCCCACCAGCAGCATTTGGATTTACAAGCCCTGGGCACACATGGTGCACTGTACTAGGGTCTGACAAGTAAATCAAATAACCCAATCATGGAGTCACTAATCAATACATCAATTTAACATAGGGAGCACTTGCACTGTGGCACTGAATAGCAGTGGCAGAGTGCCCAAAGCATATAACCAGCAAAAACATATCAAAAACAGAGGAGGCAATCCGTCAAAATGGAAGGGAGACTCACGCCAATGATGCCAGGTCTAACAATGACCAGATATGTAACAACAATGGGTGCCCTCTAGTGTACTGCCAAGCAGCACTGACATCTGCAAACTCTTGTGGTGCAAATTCTCAGAAATGATATCATGTGTGCCATTATTCTCATTATAAAAGTCATGCAAAGATTACACTCTGCTGGACAGAATGAAACAAATATAAACTTAAATCCGTTAGATATTACATTTATTGACAAACAAATACTGTATCTTATCCAATAATTAAAAGTAATTTAAAAACAACACCATGCGTGAAAATATGTGTACAGATTAGTACACAACATCAGATTTCCAAAATGTACATGAAGTTGAATTTGGCTCTGCTGTCAGTACTGGAAGAGCCCATTGTAAACCTCATGACCGTGTCACACTGCTTTGGAGTGTGTTTTTGAGAAAAGAATGCGGAAAAAAATAAATACAAAATTGCATGCTGTCCTCATTCAGGCCCGCAAATAGTTATTTAATACAGACAAAGTACCTGTGGATAGAGTAATAATGCATTACCGTAATGGCCACTTCAATGTATGGATATTCCTGACAGATGCATTATGTTTTAATGACATCACCCCTGTAGCCTTTGATTCTGTGCATGATTTGGAATGGGCATACAGTATCTGGATACAGTGTTACCCAATCAATTTGCAGGCCCCTTCCATTACTAATATCTTCAGTTCCCATATCAGTCCAAAGTTCCAATGATGGTTGAAACTGCAACATGAAATGATTTGCACACTTCCAACATGTTCTATAAATATTGCATTATCATATCAATATGTTTCATCACAGTGGCATAATGTATCTTGAGGGCCCCCCTGCAAAGTACATGGGGGGCCCCCAGGCTCCAGACACAGTCAAGAGTTCTCAGCCACTTCCTGTGCACGGTGCTGGAGGGGGCCCTCTGCAGCTCAGGGTGTACCTTTACTGAAGGGGCTACAGGGGCTATTGTTACACAACTGTTTCATCACAATCAAACTAAATATATACATGTGTGAAATCATGACAGTATTCAGCTGGTACACCAACTGATGGTAGATGGACTGCACACATCTTCCTTATGTTTCTAAATGAGTAGTACAGCAATGTTAATTGTGGCACACAGGGAAAATTCCTCCAGGTTGCAGATTATTATTTTATATTTTCTTGCTACAGCATTCATGTCACCAATATCCTTTAATGTGCATATACCTATCTTTATGCAAATAGGTTCTCAACTAGTTCAAGCTTCACATCTACTCTGTCTTATTCATTACTGTCATCTTCCTGTTGTCCACCTTCAACATCAAACTAGGGATGTGTCTGGGGCTCGTCATCTGGGATGAGTGGGATGATCCTTTGCAAAGCAATGTAGTGAAGTGTACAGCAGAGTGTAACACTCTTGCTGACCTTGCCAGGAGATTATAACAAGGCACTGCTGATCTTATTGAGGCATCTGAAGTGGGCCTTCTGGAGAATAAATGTCCCTCAATGTGTCCCCTGCTGTGGACATATTCCTCATTGTAAAATATCCCTCCTAGCATTGTTGTGTTTCAATGGTGTCAATGACCAATATCTTCAGGTATATCTAGAAACCCCCGAAACAACAAAATATGTCCCGAATCAGATGACGGTCAACTTAATCCACCCAATATTTATCACACACCAGTAATGTACATCAACCTATAAGCAAGCCAGGCTCCCCTTGGTGCAAGGTATGCCATCTTGTGAGGCACAATTGAATCATGGGTGGATCCACAGGACATTGTGTAGGTGCTGATGATGAAAAGACTAGCAGTGCAAACCACCTACATATCAAAAGAGTGAGCAGGCTTCCACCTGTGGTACACCTGCTCATGTTCACGTGTGCAACCAATACAACATGGGTCAAACAGTAATGCCAAACACATGTTATTCCTCCCAAAGCATACAATTCAGCCTTAATGTTCTGAGATGGCAAAAAAACATGTATGTTGTACTATCATATCAATGGAGTGGCTAAAGACAGCAGAAAATGTTGGTGTGCCATTCAATTTCATTCTGTCGCAGACTCCCGAAAAAAACACTTGCACTGAAGTGCAACACTGAAATGATCGTTGCAACTGGTGAGATAGCAATTGTGATAAAAATGCCAGCTTCGAGCTCTGATTTTAGCAGATTTTCCAATGCCACTCGGTCACTATGTACCCTACAAATTATTTGTTGCCTTTGATTTACTTTTTGCTATATGTAACTGATAAATAAAAATTGAATTGTTAAATGTGAATTTGCATCATTCTGTCTTTTTTCCTAACAGCAGTGTTTATTTATAAACATGACAAATCAGACAACGATGCGTAATAGGATATTCGCGGACAGCATACAAATATACAAACATGTTTCACATGATAACATTTTTTTCTTCACTTCCAAAAGGTGTGCAACAAATCTCAAGTCCACTAATGTCTGTTTTCACGACTAAATATTTAAGCGGTCGGGTCAATTTCACTGGTGTTTTCTCAGTGTTTTTGAAACATTTTGGAATCAGTGCTTATCAGTGTTTATTCAGCTGCCTAACCCCTAAAATAGACAAATGTGTGTTTATACAGTGTGTATAAAACATTTTGGCTTTTTTACGATAAGTGATATAAATAATATAGTTAATTTAATAGAGACATGATAGAGGGTATGTTGTGTCTTCCCACTGGCAATGTGTCCAGTGGAGTTGTTAGACTGTTTTAAGCATAGCGAGTCTGAATTGCACTTTCACTCATTGACCTTTTTCATATCTGATTACCTCTCACACTCACTCTGCATGACTCTGATTTACAGGATAATTAGTGGATTAAAAAAGTAAGAGAGATACATTCGAATGTTTTAATGAAGAAATTCTTGGACACAAGTGGGGATCATTCACCTCTTCTCACTGAACATCATGACATTGTAGGAGTGGTCAACCCGGCCAGATTGTGGTTATGCAGGGGTTTATTAGTGCTTACATGTTTGCACTGATGATGGCTGTTTCCCTTTTAGTGGGATTTGAACCGATTTAATAGGTTTAATTGTAAAACAGCATACCCTAAAGATATGCACTTCCTAATATCGTCAACTATTGTTGGCTAACCATGGCGGATACTGTACATGTCAGACAGTGTCTGGGTGATTCCTTGAGGAAGGAGTTTGTCCACTAGCTGCAAAATATATTGCTGATGGTGTCTTTTGGTCATGGTGTTAATGACTTTGATCCACTACGATAGGTCTGTCATTGCTCAGTATTTGTGGGGAGGATATCTATACGTATCAAGGAAGACATAGTCTTCACCAAAAGCGCTGTTCCATTGCAGATGCCATTAATCAAGGATTTCATGTTTGCCATCATGTCAGACAATAAGCAAGGGTACAATGATTCTTTCCAAAGATGGTTCTGTCATAGCAGATGATGTACTCAACCGCCATCTTCACTGTCCATGAAGATCAATCCTCATGCAGCATATGAACTCCATCATTATTGAAATGAGTGATTGAAGGATGGGTGTTTGTTTATACCCAACAGAACTCTATCACATACACATTTTAGAACTTGGTGGCAAAAACAAGTTAGCCTTGCCATCATCTAGTTCATCACACCTACTCAAGTGCTTGTGCCGATTGTGCTGCTTGTCTTGCCAAATGGTTTACTGTGGAAAGGGCAGGGCTCTCCTTCCTAAGGAGCTATAAATCTTGACAGGTGTGATTTATATGGCCCAAGAGAGAAGCAGGTGATTTCTAAGTCAGGATACAGAAAGAAGAGAAAGGGTGTAGCTAATTGAACCCCTAAAGTAGCTGCACTGGGCCCTCATCTCTGGAAGGTGGCCTCAAGCTGTCTTTACTCCCCTTTGACTAACATAGGCTGCTTAAGGAGACCCTTGGCAGCCACCTCAGGCCACAAGGATCATGTGATCTAGCTCCAAGTCTGCACTTTTTGTAGCTGTGGAAGGCAGATGGTCTAGGTATATGAAAGAGAATTAGAACTCAAGCTCCAGAGAGTAGTGAACCATGAGCTTTCCGTTTTCCAATAATTCAATAATTCCAATTAATCTTTCTAACATAAAAGATAGCAATGAGAAGAGTGTGCATAGACTGACTTATTCAACGCAGAATTTTATGCACAAATTTAATGAGAGAAGAGTGAACATTAGTAGAAGTAGAAGTATGAGTGAAGCAAGAGAGAGTGAATTGTAAAAAGAGGCTGAAGAGAGATTCAGAAATTGATAGATGCATCCTAAATTTAGGAATGAACAGGAGAAGAAATACATTATTTGTATAACCTGAAATGAATTTGAAAATCTAGAAACATTTGCAATGACATGAGAAAGTGAAAATAGTTATACATTTATGGCTTATGGTGAACAGATGAAAGGTTCAGAGCCTACACATGGAGGAATGTATTACTTTTCTGGAAGTACAGCTTAGTTGAATCTGCCACTCAAGTAAGTGGGTAATCATATGTGAATGAAATAGGTGAGACTAGCCTTAGAAGATTGAAACGTGTATTTGGACAAGTGTGTATGGATACCTTTGGTGTGTTGATTCCTTCTATTGGTATTGCTTTGCATGTTGTGAAGATTGTAAAATCGTCCACTTTGGTTGATTATTTAGTGACTAATACAGCTGCTGCACTGACAAAAATAATGAAGAAATGACAGCCATATGGGCAGTAATCTTGCAGAATATGCTTGCTATGAATATTCTTCTTGTGAAAGAAGGCAGAGTGTACTGTGTCTTGAAGGTACAGCAGTGTTGCACTTTTGTGTCAGATAATAGCAAGCTAATCATTAGTAATATTACAAATATTTCACGTGAGACAAAGATTCTTGAAGATATTGGTGTATGGGAGATTATTGGCTCATCCTTAGTGCGATTGGAAATGGAGTTGGTGAGGGGTTTGGTGATGTGGGTGCAGAAATGTTGTGTAAAATTCTAACCTCTTCCTTTATTATTTTATTTTGCATAACTGGTCTAATACTTATTGTGAGAAGTTGGCCTGGCATATGCTGGTCACTAGTTATAGTGGACACCTTGCACCAGTCCAATTCGACTCTTATGGTAGATAGGTTTAAGACAACCTTTTAAAGAAAGCTATCCTAGTGGTAGCTGTGGAGAGCAGCCTTCAGGCTAAGTCTCAGAGGAATGTAAGCAGCTTGTTTTACCTTATAATCTCTTGAATTACCAAATGAAAAGACACCACACAGGTATATATATCAAATACATATTGTTAGAAAACCGGGCAACCGGGTTAGCAGTCACCCGGTACTTTCCAGCATAAGGGGTAGCTTGGCTCGAGCGGTCGGGGGTCAGGCACCGTGCTAAGCGTACGTCACACCCTCACAATAACCATGCGTTCATCCGTTCCAAAAACGACACTACACCGTAAAAATTATGAAAGAATCTCTTTGTGTTTATCTTAATTTTCTCTTAGTTGCAGGGTTATGTCACAAATACAATACAAAAGGATTTTCTTCAGAAATAGCAGGTCAATTAAATAATAACACTTTACAGGTGCAATAAATAGGTTTAGGTCACAAATACACAAGGAATAAATAGAGGTGCGATAAATACATAGGGCAAATAAATACTGTCAGACCATAAATACCAGGCAGGAATAAATACAGTCAGACAATAAATAACACTCCTTCAATAAATAATATAAGCAGTCAAACAATTGCAAATCAGATCACATTTATGAGGTAGATTGATTTTACCATGCCCAAGTACAGCTTGTGGTCACTGGGGTGGCCTGGGGATGTCCCAATGAGGGTACCCTAAGGTTCTGGCTCACCAACTACACAGTCCCTCACACAGGTCACTACACCAGTCTCAGTTCACCCCCCCCTAGCACCTAGAATGGTCTTAACACCCCACTAGCCCCATGAATGGTCTTTTAGGGCTCCACCGGGCCTCAGATGCCCTTTCTACCACTTACTGCCCTTTTCTCGGTGTTCGGCTCCACTCGGCGCCGGGTCGACGTCGATGGGCGGCTCCGGTTCGATGACGAGTCGATCGGTTCCGCTTGACGCCGCGTCGATGCCGTCGGCCGGTTCCGGTTCGATGTCGCTGGGCGGCCTCAGTTCGATGTCGGGTCGATCCGCTTTACCTGACGCCGGGTCGATGCCGTGAGGCGGCTCCGGATCGATGACGCTGGGCGGCCTCGGCTCGATGTCGGGTTCCGGCGTCACAGGGTCACGGTCTCCCCGCTTCCGGGCGACTCCGGAGTGCGACCTCCACTCCCGACCTCCGTCGGCTCCACTTCGGGTTCCGGCGACTCCGGAGTGCGATCTCCACTCCCGACCTCCTGCGCGCTTCGCCTCGACCTCAGGCGACTCCGGAGTGCGATCTCCACTCCCGACCTCCTGCGCGCTTCACCTCGACCTCAGGCGACTCCGGAGTGCGATCTCCACTCCCGACCTCCTGCGCGCTTCACTTCAGCTTCCGGCGACTCCGGAGGGCGGACTTCACTCCCCCGTCGACGCCTCACCTCGACCTCAGGTGACTTCTACTTGACCTCCGGTGTCTCTCCACGACCTCGGTCGGCGCCCTCACTCGACCTCTAGCAGCTCCGGGTACGACGTCTGCCTTCTGTCAGCGCCGCTTCTCCACCTCGGGCTCCAGGTCTCCAGGCTTCTCGACGTTGGGTCTCCAGGAGGATTCCACCAAACAGGTCAGGAATTTGCTGTTCTTCTCCTTTAAGGCCTGTTCCGGCTGTTCAGGTCCTTAAGATGATTTTCTGGTCTTTATCCCACACAGGGCACTAGGCTGGGCTCGGTCAGTAGGGACTAGCATCAAGGGTGGGTTTCTGAACCCCACTCCAAGCACTGGTTTCCACCCCTGCTGCCTCACTCCTTCCTCCTTCTGAATCTCTGTCCTCTCTCTTCACTAGTCAGGTGCCAACTGCCAACTGTCAACTGTCAACCTGAGATGGCTTCCCAACATTCTAAACTGCCTCCCTCTATCCCAGGGTTCTAGAATGTTGCAGAAGGTTCTAGAAACCTCTAGTGTGTTCTGGTGATGTCACAGGTGACAATGGGTGGCCACCATTTTGTGTCTCAGGCCCTCAGACAGAAGTTCCAGGGGTAGGGAAAATGGCTCCCTGACACTGCATCAACACTAAAAAGTCTGGTGGTTCCCAAAAAGGAAAAATTACAACAGGGTTTGAGGCAAAAGTGGGACAAAATAAATAATGATGATGAGGGACCACCCAAAGGGCTGACAGGTCTAACACGCGTCCCCCCCAGCTGAAAGTGGGGAGAGCTACCCAACCCCTTGGGAGTTCTCATCACTAAGGCGGAAATACCTTGAGAGACCGTCTGCATTGGCGTGGTCCACTCCAGGCCGATGTTCCACCTGAAAGTCCATTCCCTGTAGGGAGATAGACCACCTTAGCAGCTTGGGATTCTCCCCCTTCATCTGCATCAGCCAACGAAGGGGTCTGTGGTCGGTCTGAACTAGGAAGTGCGAGCCAAACAGGTATGGCCGCAACTTCTTCAGAGCCCATACCACTGCAAAGGCTTCACGCTCTATTGCACTCCACTTCTGTTCCCTGGGAAGTAGTCTTCGGGATAGGAAGACCACGGGTTGATCCAGACCCTCTTCATTGAGTTGCGATAATACTGCCCCAATGCCATGTTCCGATGCATCCGTCTGGACAATGAACTCCTTGGAAAAGTCTGGGGCCCTTAAGACCGGGGCCTCGCACATGGCTTGCTTCAGTCTCACAAAGGCCTGCTGACAAGCCTCCGTCCAGACTACCCGTCGAGGTTGTTTCTTGGACGTGAGCTCCGTGAGGGGGGCCACAATGGTACCGTATCCCTTCTAGAAGCGGCGGTAATATCCCGTGAGGCCCAGAAAAGCTCGGACCTCAGTCTGAGTCTTGGGGGGTTCCCAGGCCATGATAGCCTCGATTTTCGCCTGGAGGGGTTGCACCGCTCCCCTACCCACCAAGTGTCTAAGGTACACTACCGACCCCTGCCCGATCTGGCATTTGCTGGCCTTGATCGTCAATCCAGCTTGTCTCAGGGCCTGGAGAACAGCTTGCAGGTGACGCAAGTGATCCTCCCAGCTGTTACTGAAGACGGCTATGTCATCCAGATAAGCAGCAGAGAAACTCTCCATTCCAGTGAGGATCTGGTTCACCAGACGCTGAAACGTGGCAGGTGCGTTCTTGAGCCCAAAGGGCATCACACAGAACTGGTAGTGGCCATTGGGCGTGGAGAAGGCTGACCTTTCCCTTGCTCCATCAGTCAGAGAGATCTGCCAGTACCCTGAAGTAAGGTCAAAGGTACTTAGATATTGAGCAGCTCCCAGCCAGTCAATCAATTCATCCGCCCTCGGGATCGGATGAGCATCAGTCTTGGTTACTGAGTTCAGTCCCCGGTAGTCCACACAGAACCTCAGTTCCGGTTGGGCACCCGGTGGTGCAGCTTTTGGTACTAACACCACCGGACTGGACCAGGGGCTGCTGGAAGGTTCGATCACTCCTAGCTCCAGCATCTTAGTGACTTCACTGTGAATGCTGGCCTTCACCTTGTCTGACATCCGGTAGATCTTGGACTTCACAGGTGGGCTGTCTCCTGTGTCCACATCATGGACGCACAGGTGAGTCCTACCCGGAACAAGGGAGAACAACGAAGAGTACTGTCCCAGGACCTGGCGGCAGTCCTCCTGCTGTTCAGGAGTTAGAGATGGGGAGAGAATCACTCCCTCCACCGACCCATCCTTCTCTTGAGACGCAAATAAGTCGGGGAGAGGCTCGCTTTCCACGTCCTCTGCTCCGTCAGTCACCATCATCAATATGACTTCGGGCCTCTCGTGGTGGGGTTTGAGGCGGTTGGCATGCAGCACCCGTAGGGGCTGGCGAGGGGTCTTAAGGTCCACCAAGTAGGTAGCCTTACCCTTCTTCTCCAATACCTCAAAGGGTCCTGACCAGCGATCCTGGAGGGCGCTAAGCTCTCCTGGTTTGATCACCCACACCTTCTGGCCAGGCTCCAATTCCACCGGGTGAGCGGTGTGGTCATACCACGCCTTCATTACTGCTTGGCTGGCTTCCAAGTTGTCATAAGCTTGCTTCCACAACTTAGCCATTTGGCTCCGGAAGGCCAGCATGTAGCTCACCACATCCTGGGGAAGCTTCCTGGGAGTTCTTTCCCATCCGTCTCTCACCAGGCTGAGAGGTCCACGCACAGGGTGCCCATACAAAAGCTCGAAGGGGCTGAAGCCCACTCCCTTCTGTGGCACTTCCCTGTAAGAAAAGAGTAGACAGGGTAGGAGGACGTCCCATTTCCTCCGCAGGCTTTCAGGCAGACTTCTGATCATGCCTTTCAAGGTTTTGTTAAACCTCTCCACCAGACCATTGGTCTGGGGGTGGTAAGGAGTTGTGAACCGATAGGTCACTCCACACTCCTTCCACATGGCCCGCATGTATGCTGACATGAAGTTGGTCCCCCTGTCGGACACAACTTCCTTGGGAAAACCCACTCGGGTAAAAGATTCCCATCAGGGCCCTAGCCACAACAGGTGCAGTAATGGTCCTCAGAGGTATGGCCTCTGGGTACCGTGTGGCATGATCCACCAGAACCAGGATAAACCGGTGACCAGCTGTAGTAGGCGGATCTAACGGACCCACAATGTCGATGCCCACCCTTTCAAAGGGGGTGCTAACGACAGGAAGTGGTTCCAGGGGAGCTTTCAGCTTCACCCCTGTTTTCCCACTGGCTTGGCAAGACACACATGTCCGGCAGTAGGTGTCGGACGACACTTTCATTTGAGGCCAATAAAAGTGTGGGACAAGACGGGCAAAGGTCTTGTCTTGCCCCAGGTGTCCTGCCAAGGGGATCTCGTGAGCCAACTCCAGTAGGAAGGCTCGATAACGTTGAGGGACTACTAAGGCTCATGACGATCCATGTAGGGGTGCCTTGGGTTCACTGTAGAGGAGGCCATCCTCCCAGTAAACGTTGTAGTTCCCCTCAACGTTCCCTGCTGCCTGGGCCTCGGCCTGTCGCCTCAGTCCCTCAAGGGTAGGGCACTCCCTCTGGCCCTTGCAGAATTCCTCCCTGGTCGGCCCTCCCTCCACGTGCCACTCGGCCAGGATGGGTAGGTCCTCCAGTTTGGTAACATCCCCCACCGCGGACTCCTGGTCCACCACCTCCGGTGGCCTATCCGTCACACGGGGCGCGGATGCCGAGGCAGGCTCCCCCTGTCCTCGGTTCTTCCCTTGGTCGGCAGCTGGCTGGGCCTTTGATCCAGGCTCCAGCCGAAACGAACTCCCTCTCCGGGTAGTCGTGGACCTTGTGCTGACACAGGCCCAGTCAGGTGTACCCAGCATCTCAGCATGAGTCCGGTATTCCACCTCCTTCCAAGCATTGTGCTCCATGTCATTCCCCAGCAGACAATCGACTGGCACGGCAGGGCTTACGGCAACTCGAAGTGAGCCTGCAACCCCCTCCCATTCAAAGGGAACCTCGGCCACCGGGTAGTGGCCTGTTCTGCCGTCAGCCATCGCGGCTGGGTGGAGTACATCGGGAATTACCTGCTCTGGAGACACCAGTTGGCTACGTACCATAGTCATACTGGCTCCTGTGTCTCTCAGAGCCTCCCCTCTTTGGCCGTTGATGGTGACCCACTGCCCATACTTTACGGTATTTGCGGGCACCTGGATCTTAGGAACCATCTCCCGTTCTCCCAGGGACACTAAAGTGACACCCGCCCACTCCCTTCCCTTAGTTAAGGGCATCTCCTCCCCGAGCACTGCACTAACTACTCCGGGGGCCTTTCCTCCAATGGGAGGGGGTGGTCTTTTCGGGCACTTCGCATCTCCCTTGTAGTGTCCAATACCACCGCACTCGAAGCAATGGACAACCCTTGGCTGCTGACTCTGGCCAGGATTAGGGTTTCTGGGTGGGTTAGCCCTAGGGGTGAATCCTGTTCCCTTCCCTGGGAAACTATTTTGGGGGCCTTTAGAGAACTCCTTTTTCTTTTCCCCTCCCTCTTTCTTCTGGGGGGCGCCCTGTCCGGCCTTTTGAGTATCCCCTCCAGTCCCCCTCGTGGACACCCGGGTACTAGCCCAGATGTCCGCCTCCTCAGCAAGCTTCCGGGGATTGGTCAGCTTGCTATCCACCAGGTGTTGACGCAGTTCAGGGAAACATTTTTCGAGCAGGTGTTCCTTCAACATTAAATCAAACAACCCCTCGTAGTCCCTCACCTCATTGCCCTGAATCCAACCCTCTAATGCCTTCTTCGCATAGTCCAGGAAATCCACCCAATTCTGTGTGCCCAGTTTGTGGCTACCCCGGAACTTCTGTCTGTATTTCTCGGGTGTTAGTCCAAACTTTCTTACGAGCGCCACTTTCATGGTGGGGTAGTGGGTCTGCTCATCCTGCTCTAGGGCCAATAAGGCATCCCTACCAGCTGGAGGCATGTATTTGTACAATCCCCCTCCCCAATATTTCTCTGGAATCCCATGGGCCCTTAAAGAGACCTCATAGGCCGCTAGCCACTTGGCAATATCATCCCCTGCACTATAGCTAGCTACTATGTCTTTCGGCAGATAGGGTTTGGGTTCCCTGGTGATCTCTCGGTCTTTGCTGCCACCATGAGGAACAGTGTGTGCCCCGATTTGTAGGATCTGGAGATCCATCTCCTTGAGCCTCAACTCGTGAGCCATCCTCCGTTCCTCCTTTTCTTTCTCCAGCTCCGCTAACTTCCATGTAAGCTGTCTTTTCTCCCTCCGGTCAATTAACTCCGCTTCAGATAAGCCCCCGCTAGAGACAGTGCTGCCCTTCCTGGAAAGAGTTTTGGTTCCCGCTAACAGGTTCTCCACCTCAGGTTGGTACAACCCAGCCCCCTCACTGTCAGGCTCTCCATCCCTGTCCTCCTGCTCAGCCTTACTTTCTCGTCGTGCCTCCCCCCAAGCCCTCAAGCTGGTCTGGAGTTCACCCTTCTTTGCACCTTGGGGACAAAACACCCCCTCTCTCTGACAGAACTCTCTGAGTTGGGCCACAGTGTAAGTTTCCACATCTTCCAACACAAACTCCATTTTGCCCACTCAGATTAGAAGACAGGTGTTTACAGAAGCTATGCAGGGGGGTACCTTTTATAATACCTCCTCCCACCACCAGAGTAAATTTGGAAAAAACAAAACTCAGAATTAGGAAGTCCGCTTTGAGAAAACTCCCGGTGTAGGCCTATGGACTACCCACAGTTATTGTTGAGTGGACGCAAGCACAGCTCTATCCCACCGCTGAACACCAATTATGTTAGAAAACCGGGCAACCGGGTTAGCAGTCACCCGGTACTTTCCAGCATAAGGGGTAGCTTGGCTCGAGCGGTCGGGGGTCAGGCACCGTGCTAAGCGTACGTCACACCCTCACAATAACCATGCGTTCATCCGTTCCAAAAACGACACTACACCGTAAAAATTATGAAAGAATCTCTTTGTGTTTATCTTAATTTTCTCTTAGTTGCAGGGTTAGGTCACAAATACAATACAAAAGGATTTTCTTCAGAAATAGCAGGTCAATTAAATAATAACACTTTACAGGTGCAATAAATAGGTTTAGGTCACAAATACACAAGGAATAAATAGAGGTGCGATAAATACATAGGGCAAATAAATACTGTCAGACCATAAATACCAGGCAGGAATAAATACAGTCAGACAATAAATAACACTCCTTCAATAAATAATATAAGCAGTCAAACAATTGCAAATCAGATCACATTTATGAGGTAGATTGATTTTACCATGCCCAAGTACAGCTTGTGGTCACTGGGGTGGCCTGGGGATGTCCCACCTAGAGTGGTCAAGGCTGGGGCCTAAGCTGAGGTAAAATGAGGGTACCCTAAGGTTCTGGCTCACCAACTACACAGTCCCTCACACAGGTCCCGGCCTACACCAGTCTCAGTTCACCCCCCCCCTAGCACCTAGAATGGTCTTAACACCCCACTAGCCCCTAGAATGGTCTTTTAGGGCTCCACCGGGCCTCAGATGCCCTTTCTACCACTTACTGCCCTTTTCTCGGTGTTCGGCTCCACTCGGCGCCGGGTCGACGTCGATGGGCGGCTCCGGTTCGATGACGAGTCGATCGGTTCCGCTTGACGCCGTGTCGATGCCGTCGGCCGGTTCCGGTTCGATGTCGCTGGGCGGCCTCAGTTCGATGTCGGTTCGATCCGCTTTACCTGACGCCGGGTCGATGCCGTGAGGCGGCTCCGGATCGATGACGCTGGGCGGCCTCGGCTCGATGTCGGGTTCCGGCATCACAGGGTCCACGGGCGACTCCGGAGTGCGACCTCCACTCCCGACCTCCGTCGGCTCCACTTCGGGTTCCGGCGACTCCGGAGTGCGATCTCCACTCCCGACCTCCTGCGCGCTTCGCCTCGACCTCAGGCGTCTCCGGAGTGCGATCTCCACTCCCGACCTCCTGCGCGCTTCACTTCAGCTTCCGGCGACTCCGGAGGGCGGACTTCACTCCCCCGTCGACGCCTCACCTCGACCTCAGGTGACTTCTACTTGACCTCCGGTGTCTCTCCACGACCTCCGTCGGCGCCCTCACTCGACCTCTAGCAGCTCCGGGTATGACGTCTGCCTTCTGTCAGCGCCGCTTCTCCACCTCGGGCTCCAGGTCTCCAGGCTTCTCGACGTTGGGTCTCCAGGAGGATTCCACCAAACAGGTCAGGAACTTGCTGTTCTTCTCCTTTAAGGCCTGTTCCGGCTGTTCAGGTCCTTAAGATGATTTTCTGGTCTTTATCCCACACAGGGCACTAGGCTGGGCTCGGTCAGTAGGGACTAGCATCAAGGGTGGGTTTCTGAACCCCACTCCAAGCACTGGTTTCCACCCCTGCTGCCTCACTCCTTCCTCCTTCTGAATCTCTGTCCTCTCTCTTCACTAGTCAGGTGCCAACTGTCAACTGTCAACCTGAGATGGCTTCCCAACATTCTAAACTGCCTCCCTCTATCCCAGGGTTCTAGAATGTTGCAGAAGGTTCTAGAAACCTCTAGTGTGTTCTGGTGATGTCACAGGTGACAATGGGTGGCCACCATTTTGTGTCTCAGGCCCTCAGACAGAAGTTCCAGGGGTAGGGAAAATGGCTCCCTGACACTGCATCAACACTAAAAAGTCTAGTGGTTCCCAAAAAGGAAAAATTACAACAGGGTTTGAGGCAAAAGTGGGACAAAATAAATAATGATGAGGAGGGACCACCCAAAGGGCTGACAGGTCTAACACATATGTACTTATTTCTAGACACACTCTACTAATTTCTTTATGAGATTAGAAGTCAGGAACACATTCAAATATCAACGTTCACAATAAGTTAAGCACAAATATGGCTGGGGCCCTAGGGGCGTACCAGACCATATACTAAAAAAGAGGTTTAGGAAAGTCGACTTGCAGAATGACAAGGCCTAGGGCCTGTAGAATCGCTGGGGCTTCACTACTGTAGTGAAAGCAGGTAAGTAACAGACCTAGGAGAGACGGATGTAGTGTGAGAACACAGCTGCGGGTTCCCTATTGATTACAATGGCGCAAGTCGCGGTTTGATTTGTAAAGTTTTAGGGTACTTTGAGGAAGTGTACAAGCAAGCCACTTACAAGGTAAGTAATTCAAGGGCCAACACACACTAGGGCACTGGAGTACATGAGTTACCTCACCCAGGGAAGCCGGGTGCATAGGTGTCTTTTGGTGTCGCGTTGCGTCGCTGTTTTCTATGGAGACCAAAGAAGATTTGCTGCTTGCGAAGACTGAAGAAGTGTCCGGTGGAATCCAAGGCTGGATTCGAGATGTTGAAGACCTGAAAATTGAAGGGACAGTGTTCACAGTCACTTGTCAGTGACCCGGGGACCACGGATGTTGGGTGATTTCAGGTGATCAAGGGTGTTTTGACTCTTCGCTCATGAGGTCCAGGAGAGATCGACAATGACCAGCAGCTGGATTCAGAGTGTCCCACAACGTCTACAGCTGACTGCGGTATTGGCAACCGGATTGGAGCCAACAAGCCTTGGCAACAGCAAGTCTTGTAAAAAGAGAATTTAGTCAATGGTGCAGACCAGCAAGGTCTGAGGGACTCACCCAGTGAGGGTAAGTGAGGGAAGATCTGGGGCAACCAGGGGAGCCCTTTAAGTTGATAAGAAATTCTTCAGGGGACCCACAAGCCAATGGGCAAGGGATCACAAAGACGCCTCTTGAGGAAATGCTTCACAGGAGCCCACGGTCACTCAGGATGGGGTAGGCCTCTGATTTTTGCTGCACAACCTACTGGAGGCTTGGGCCACAAATGATCTAAAGCACAAGTTTGTAGAATGTCGTGAAGGGGTTGCACTTGACAATAGTGCACGGTACCCGGGTATTGCTGTTCCTCATCACTCGTGGGGTCCACTCGCCTCAGCTCTGCTGGGGACTCACAATGGCCATTGAGAAGTCAGGAAATCTACTTCTGGGCTGCAGGGACTTCGAATTCCGGCAGGAGCGGGAAATTTCACGACCGTTGATTAGAGTTTTTGGTGCCTGCCAAGCATTGGAGTCACTCCTTGAATCCAAGGGAGATTCTTCTGTCTTCCAAAGGTAGTGGAACGTCGAAGGGCCAGGATTCTTCTTTGTAGAGTGTCGACCAGGGTTATCTACTTTGCAATGGCAAGGTTTCCTATCTTATACTGAAGATAGGGGAGGGACTAGCTCTATGACCACTCCTCTGGGAGGGTTAGGGTAGGGGGTGGTTGCACCCACTTCCCTTTGTCCAGTTTCGTTCCAGAGCAGGGGCAGGTAGCCCCTGAACCAGTTTGAGCTGGCATATGCACAGAGGAGCCTACTGCTCCCCAGTGCAGGACTGCATAGCACTCTAGGAGTGCACCCACCCAGCCCCAATACACTAAATGCTGTCTGGAAGGTGGTGACACCTCCCTGTGACAGGATGCCTATTGTTGGGCCTCCTCCACTGCAAGTTTCAGTCAGCAGCAGGAAGGCAGCCCAGTGTCTTTGCTGGTGGCATCCATTTTGTGATGCCAGGGCTCTTTTAGATTTCTACTGTGTTACCACAGTAGGCACATGTCGTCCCCTCTAGAAGGGTGGGATCATGCTCCCACATCATGGACTGATGTGGGGGTAGGATTCCAAGTAGTTTGACACCAAACATGACATGTTTTGATGCAGTCATTCCAAAGTTAGCATTTATAATGCACTTAAGAGTATATGGTTTAACCGCATCCACAAACAGCCACAGAGAATAGACTCTGAGAGCTGCAGAGGGGCCCTGCTCAGGCAGAGGCAACCCCTCACATGTAAACCAAGCACCCTGCCCTCAGTATTGATAGGGCCTGCCTTAGGGGTGACTGATAGGTTTATATTTGTGTGTATGGTGAGATATAGAAACCTATACCTCAGTGAGGAGTGCTAACACTACCCCACCCAGGCTGCTGTACCAGGCCTGTGGTGTCAGATCCAGTCTGCTTCCCAGGGGTGGCATAATACATGCTTCAGCCCCTGGTAGACCTGTGAAGTGCCTATGCCCTAGGTACCTAAGGTACCATATACTACGAGCTCATAAGGTACCACAGTATCCAATCACTAGTGCATCTAATATGCACACCAGTCATTTAGGGAAGTAAGCAGATAGGCTGGGGTCCTGGATAGCAGGATCCCAGCCAGACTAGTCAAAAACCATTCAAACACCAGGAAAAAAAGTGGGGGCAACCATGCAGTCAGATTCCACCTTCCTACACGTATGTTTTAGTTCTTTGAAATAACATGTCTTAGAAGTGGGTCAAATTGTGGGTGCAAGAAAGAAAAGATGACAATGTCTAGAAAAAGGATAAAGGAGGGGATTGAAATGGACATTTTTAAATTTAAGATGATTGAGAAAATACCAGCAGTGGAAAATTCAACACAAAGGAAACAGAGAATGAGTAATACAGTGTTTTTAAGTAGTGTGATATGTGATGATTTGTATCACCTAAAGCAGCCATTATAGAACTGAATTTCTGAATAATACATATGTATATTTAATTAATATGAATGAGTCACAAACAATGTAAATATACAGGACTTGTACATGCTTTTAAACTGTGCATACTTTTTGTTTGTCATCTTGCTAATGCATTATTTTGCTTAGTGCTGGACTGTATCTGGTCATAGCTTTTTAACATAAATAGGACTCAGTCTCTAGTGCATTATGCTATACCCATTAATTTATATTAAGGCATTTAATGATGATTCGAACTGACTAACTATTTTTGCGTTCAGTAATGCTTTTGAGTCTTAAATATACTTTCATGGTTTTTTACTTATATCTTGTCCCCTGTGGATTTTCCCGTGTCGTTTTTCCTGTGTTATTTTTCTTATGTAGGTTTTCTTGTAGTGTAATAATTAAGGCCCCTTGTACATTGAGACTCACACAGCCCTTTTATGGGAAAAAGCTCTGACATCCTTGTGGGGCACACAGACAGTGTACCTCCAGATGGTCTCTGCCTCGGCTCCTTTATTTGTAATATGGCAGGAGTGCAAAGGTAATGGATTGTAATATTTACCTGAGACCAAGCATGCATGCAATTGACAGCATACCCCTCTTTAGGTCACGTCGGTGCATATTTCGCGCCTGCATGTTCTGAGCTACAGAAAGGGCTGGTTAAGCATCTGTAATTCCATAGTTCCATTGATGCTCAAAAATGGGCACACATGCTCATTGCACCCCCTGAGCACTTTCTATAACATGGTTTTTAGTATTCCCAAAGCAGTCTCTTGACAATTCACGGAGCAAGCAAGAATAAACCCGTGAAAGTTCCTGGCCTGGCCTGACCTTCGAGGGTATTAGAGTACATTATTAGTGGAACCAGGGTCCCACAAGCTATTATCACTTTGGACCTATGCTAGAATGCTAAAAAAAAAGCACAGAATGCTTAAGCTATTCATGCAGGGCCTCTCTTCCCCTTGAGTTCTCGTGTTGTCCTATGTTAAGTAAGTACAGAGGCTGTATGTGAATAAACCATTTAGGAAATGGGTAGAGAGTGGACCTATGATGTACAAAGACAATATATGACCAGGAAATATAATTACTGTTACAAAATATTTTTTTTAAATTAATTATTTGTAAATATTTTATAGTTTTAAATAATGAGAAAAAGGACAAAAAATAACATCAATAATAATTTTTGATGGACATACTATTTCTATCTTGGCCTATGTTTTAGGTACAAAATGAATGTGTTATACCTGGCACCTTGGCGTGGATCTCCCTTCCATGTTTTTGCTGTTGCCTCATGTGTTTTTGCCGGTGTTAGATGCTTTTGGACACTGTGCCACTGCTATTCAGTGCCACAGTGCAAGTGCTCCCTATGATAAATTGATGTATGGATTAGTGATTCCATGATTGGCTGATTTGGTGTACTGATCAGACCCTCCTACAGTGCACTGAGTGTGCCCAGGGCTTGTAAACCAAATGCTGCTGGTGGGCTTGCAGCACTGTTTGTGCCACTCACAGAAGCAGCCTGTAAAAGTGTGTCTCAGGTCTGCCATTGCAGAGCCTGAGTGCAGTCTGGTACTGCCATGCTGACTGGGCAAGTGCATCCACTTGCCAGTTCCTAAACCTTCCCTTTTCTTCATATCAGACACCCCTATGGTAGGCCCAAGGGCAGGGTGCATTGTAAGTATAAGGTAGGACATGCTCTGGTGTGTGTGGCATGTCCTAGTAGTGAATTCCAGCCATTTTCCTTTTTCACTATTGCAAGGCTATCTGTTCCCCATAGGCCAGAATGAGCAGTTTGATTATTACATCTTATAATCCTACCTGACTCAGGGAACATGGTAGAAATTCGAGTTTAGTAGAAAATACCACTTCTAGAAAGTAGGTATTTTCATGCCTATCTATCCAAAGCCTGCCTCTGCTAGGTTGTGTAATCATTTTCTGGAGTTTGAGTGACAGGGGCTGGGGAATTCCAGGAGACAGGATGAGTCAGCACAGGGCTGAATAGAGAGATCTACATGTAGATGGGTGGGAGGAGTTGCACCTGGGACCTTAATAGGTCTGTGCCTTCCCTCCACAATGCTGGCTCCACCTCCTATGGTGGGTCTGATGTATCTGCCCTGCACTGTGAAAGGAAAGATGGAGTCTTGTCAACAAAGTGCTCCAGGACTGACCAGAACTGGTTTGGACCAGGCATAGGCCTTTCTGCCTTCAGAGAACAAAGATGAACTGTGTATAAAAAGAGGGATGCAGACCCCAGAACTTTAGATCACTTTTGGGAAACAAGAAGAAACCTTTGCTGAGGAGAGGAACCAGAGAGACTGAGGAGAGACTATCCATAAGCTTGAGGGATTGGCCTGCAGTGGTTGCCTGACTGCCAAAGAGAGGAGAAAGGAATTTTGTGTGTACTTTATTCAACTTGTGAAGGATCTCCAAGGGCTAGAGAAAGAGCTTGCCTCCTGCTGAAGTCTCATCGACAACAGACTTCAACTGCCAGCTCCCCAAGAGTTCCTTGGAAGTGCCTGCAGTTGTGTTGGGCTTTCTGATGGACTATGTGTCGCAAGGAGCTGGAAGCACGACTCACGAAGAAGAAGCATGTCGCTGCCGCAGCCGCTGTCGTCGCATCACTGAGGAAAGGTGTCGCCGCTGCAGCTGTCGCATCGCATCGCAGAAGCGTCTCGCATCACTGGAGAAGAGTGTCGCCGCCACATCCGCTGTCATCGCATCACTGAAGAAGGGTGTCACCGCTGCAGCTGTTGCATCGCCGAAGCGTCTAGCATCACCGGAGAAGCGTGTCGCAGGGCCTGTCGTGGCTCAGAAGAATTGTTGAGTCCCTGCACAGCCGCCGGGCGTGCATGCATCGTGTCGCATCAAGAAGAAGATGCCATCTTCATCGCATCACAGCGTTGCGGGTCGCACCGACACGGAAGCGCAGTAAGAAACTAACGCATCACCATTCCTGCGTGTCAGGAACCGATGCATCACCTTCTTTGCAACACTTTTGTTTTATAGCGTTATGCATCCAAAGGTACATTGAACTCAAAGTGTCGCATTTACCATCTAAAGAGAAATAAGCTATTTCTACCATTTTTGAAGTACAGTATTGTGGATTGTTGCCGTTTGCGGTCTTGTGTTAAGGCTATATAAAAGATACTTATTTTTAATATACAACTTGTGTGGTGTCCATCTGTAGTGTTGTCACTGGATTACTGTATGTCTTCACTAATGCTTTACACACTGCCTCTGAGATAAGCTTGTCTGCTCGTGCCAAGCTACCAAGGGGGTGAGCAGGGATTATTTTAGGAGTGTACCCCTTACCCTGACTAGACGCAAGGGTCCCTATTTGCTCAAAGGTACCTACCTCTACCAACTTGAGACCCCCAAATCTAACATTGGTGGTCAGCGGTGGAGATTCTGGACTTGCTTTTGTGGCTCATATACAGTGATTGGTGAACACTACTAGTGAGTGCAGACCAAAACACGACCACACACTTTTGGTAGATTGTTTTTCCTGGGATTTTCTATTTTTGCAAAGAACTGCCAAATTTAACCACTATGGAGAAAGCAGCATCCATAGCATCTGTTGATTTTGACTGGGAAGAGGAGAAACTAGAATGCTACAATGTGAGACAGCTGAAGCACTTCTGCAAGAAATTTAAAGTTGCAATGATCGGTCTCACCAAGAAGGATGAGTTCCAAAAGGCACTGAGGCCCTGGGTTGCAGCAAGGAGTACCCCTGAGAATGAGGAAGGGGCTGAGGATGCAGAGGAGCAGCTTCAGGGGCCATTGGGTCCAGGGGGCAGGAGAGCAACTTCCCCAATAGGCAGCAGTGTTTCTGCCAAAGGCCTGTCCCCAGAGGAGTTGGAGGACAGGAAAGAGTGTAGGATGCATGAGATGGAGCTGACCAAGCTCAAGTTAAGTGGGCAGAGAGAGTTTGAATTACAAACTTGGAAATTGGCCCTAGAGGAAAAAAGGATGCAACTGGACCATGAGAAAGGTTTGAGGGAGATGGAATTGAAAGCAAGGAGCTTAGAAATTACTCCCTCTGGTGGCAGCACACCGGCAATGCCTGTGGAAGCTAGAGTGCATATTCCTAAAGATGTGGTGAAAGAGTTTTATAAGAATGATGACATTGGGCAGTGGTTTAAGGCCTATGAGGTAACCATGTCTTCCCACCGGGACCCTGAGAAGGATTGGGGAGCGGGGTTATGGGGACGGTTCCTTGGTGAGGGGCGGGACACCTTGTTAGACTTGCCTTCTGATGTCCATAATTCTTATAGCCACATGAAAGATGCATTGATGTCCGGATATGGGTTGACTCCTGAATTGTATAGACAGAGGTTTAGAAATTGCAAGAAGGTGGAGTCAAGTACATGGGTAGAGTATGTAACTTTCTTTTGCAGAGCATTGGATGGTGGGTAAAGGGTAGCAAAGTTAATGATTTTGAAGGGCTCTTTGATTTAATTGCATGGGAGCACTTGTCAAGTAATTGTTTTCCAGAGCTACGCCAGCACCTGATTGATAGCAGGCTGACTAACCCTAGGAAGCTTGCTGAAGAGGCGGACCGCTGGGTGATTACCCGGGTCCACAAGAGTCACGTGGGAGACTAAGCCAAGGGTGGGCAGGGTCCCCAGCAGAGGAGTGGGGAAGACAAGGGTAAACAGAGGGAGTTCCAGAGAGGGCCCAAAAGTAATTCCCAAGGGAAAGGATTCCAGCCTCCCCTTGAGAAGAAGCATGGAGCCCCTACAGGTAACCCTCTTTCTAGGGGACCCCTGAAGTGTTACAAGTGTGGAGAAATGGGCCATAAATATAATGATCCCCGGTGCCCACAGTTTGGAAAGACAGCACCCACTAGTGCTCTACCCTGGCAGATGGCGAGTGTAGCCCTGGGGAGGAGATGGGTGTCCAAGGTGAGTGGGGTCCTGCAGAGGTGTCTCTTGTCTCTTTAGGAGACTGTAAGGTGGTCCCCAGGACCCAACTGCCTGATAACACTAAGAAGTACAGGCAGTGGGTGTCCATCAATGGCCATAGGGTGGAGGCTCTTACAGATACAGGAGCCAGTGTGACAGCTGTCAAATGTCACCTGGTATCTCAAGGGAACGATTTGGAGAGCTCACCTTGGGCTAAGGTAGAGCGAAGTGCTCATTTGGAGATGATGGGTCTGCCTGACTGGGTGTGTGTGACCACACGGTCTATGGCAGCCAGTAAGGGTGCTCAAGAGGACCTGAAGCCTGAGAGGGGGGCACAGGTGCCTGCATTAAAGAGAAGAGGCAGGGGGCATGGGAAACCGGCCCCCGAAGTTCCCACGGTCCAGGAGGAAGCAGACCCTGAGGGGGAATCCCTGGAGCCTGCGGGGGAACTGGTAGCTGAACTGGGGGACCTGCCTGAGCTGACCCATTGGCAGCAGGAAGGAGGACCCTCCAGGGAAGAGTTCTGCAGGGAGCAGAAGCAATGCCCTTCTATTGTGGGTCTGCGGCAGCAGGCTGGAGACCAGGCAGCAGGTGATCAGTCTGGATCACATTGGATTTTCTGGGAGAATGTTCTCCTGTATACTGAGCCTAAGGTTGCTGAGCCTGGGTCAGCCCGTGTGCTGGTGGTACTACAGCACTTCAGAGCCTTCCTACTGGGGCTGGCTCATGATGTGCCGTTGGCAGGACATTTGGGGCAGGACAAGACCTTTGAGAGGCTTGTGACCCACTTTTATTGACCCCAAATGCGCAAGAGTTCAGACACTCATTGCAGGACATGTCAGACTTGCCAGGCAAGTGGAAAGAGTGGGAGGAAGCAGAAGGCTCCTCTCCAGCCATTCCCTATGGTCAGCACCTCCTTTGAACGGGTAGGTATTGACATTATGGAGCCACTGGACCCAAGACAGCCATGGGCAACAGGTTCATCCTGGTCTTGGTGAACCATGCCACCCGGTACCCGGAAGTCATACCTCTGAGGACAGTGACGGCCCCCGTGGTGTGACAGGCACTAATGGGAATTTTTTCACAAGTGGGATTCACTCGAGAGGTAGTGTCTGACCAAGGTACAAACTTCATTTTCAAGTATATCAAGTCCCTGTGGCAGGAGTGTGGGGTAACATATAAGTTTACCACTCCTTACCACCACCAAGGAAATGGGTTGGTTGAAAGATTCAACCGAACCCTAAAAGGCATGATTATGGGTCTTGAGGAACCTATGAGGCGTAAGTGGGACGTTCTCTTACCATGCCTGCTGTTTGCATACCGTGAGGTGCCACAGAAATATCTAGGGTTCAGTCCCTTTGAGCTTCTCTATGGTCACCCAGTAAGAGGACCTCTGAGTCTGGTCAAGGAAGGCTGGGAGCAATCTCCTAAGAAACCTCCCCAGGACGTATATAGCTACATGCTGGCCTTCAGGAACCAGACTAGGCGTTGCAGGCAACTCGCTGAGGCGAACCTGGAAGCCAGCCAGGAGGAGATGAAGCGGTGGTATGACCAGAATGCCACTCTGGTAGAGCTTCAGCCTGGTCAGAAAGTGTGGGTCATGGCCCCAGTGGAGCCTTGTGCGCTCCAGGATAAGTGGAGCAGACTGTTTGAGGTGGTGGAGCGCAAAAGACTTGTTACCTACTTGGTGGGCTTGCGGTCTCCCAGGAACCCCTTGCGGGTCCTGCATGTCAACCGCCTGAAGCCCCACTTAGATAGGTCAGAAGTGGGCATACTCTTAGTGACAGATGCTGGAATGAAGGAGGAGACTGAGCCTCTTCCTGACCTCCTGTCGGCTACGGAGCGAGATGGGTCAGTGGATGGTGTCAACCTCTCTTCACCCTGAGCAACAGAATGACTGTCACCAGTTGCTGGGACAGTTTTTTGATCTGTTCTCCCTGACTGATTCCCAGTGTACTGATTGGTGCGTCCATGATGTGGACACTAGAGATAGTCCTCCTGTGAAGCACAAAACTTACAGGGTGACTGACAGGGTGAGGGCTTGCATCAAGGAGGAGGTCTCCATGATGCTTGCGTTAGGGGTGATTGAGTCCTCTAACAGCCCTTGGGCCTACGCAGTGGTCTTGGTCCCAAAGGCTGCCGCACCGGGTGCAAAACAGAACTCCGGGTCTGTGTGGACTACCGAGGGCTCAATTCAGTCACGAGGACTGACGCGCACTCCATTCCCAGAGCTGATGAGCTCATCGATCAGTTAGGGGCTGCACGGTACCTCAGCACGTTTGACTTAACGTCTGGGTATTGGCAAATCGCCTTGACTGATGGGGCAAGAGAGAGGTCTGCATTCTCCACACCAGATGGGGACTACCGGTTCCGCGTTATGCCGTTTGGGATGAAGAATGCCCCGCCACCTTTCAGAGCTTGGTCAACCAGGTGTTGGCTGGACTGGAAGAGTTTAGTGTCGCCTACCAGGATGACATTGCAGTGTTCAGCACGAGTTGGGAAGAACATCTGCGCCACCTCTGGGAAGTGTTGATGGCGCTGCGGAGAGCAGGCTTCACGATCAAGGCGAGTAAGTGCCAGATCAGGCAGGGTTACGTGGTGTACTTGGGACACCAGGTTAGGAGCGGCCAGGTGGCGCCCCTACAGCCCAAGATTGAAACCATCCTGGCTTGGGAGCCTTCAAAACCCAGACAGAGGTGAAAGCCTTTTTAGGACTCATTGGGTATTACAGGAGGTTTGTCAAGGGGTATGGCAGCATCATTGCCCCCTTGACAGAGC
The DNA here is from genome assembly GCF_964204655.1 of Triturus cristatus. Classification (NCBI taxonomy): domain Eukaryota; kingdom Metazoa; phylum Chordata; class Amphibia; order Caudata; family Salamandridae; genus Triturus; species Triturus cristatus. Next base: position 1,118,990,539 of record NC_140594.1, read on the forward strand.
TGACTTCCAGGAAGCAGCCCAAGAGAGTGATTTGGACTGACACCTGTAAGAAAGCTTTTGAGGCCCTGAAAACTGCCATGGCACCCAACTTCTCAAAAGAGTTTATCGTTCAGACAGACGCTTCAGAGCATGGTGTGGGGGCTGCTTTGGCACAGATAAATGAGGATGGCCTAGATCAACCCGTAGCCTTCATCAGTAGGAGGTCACTTCCACGGGAACAGAGGTGGAGTGCGATTGAGCGTGAGGCATTTGCTGTGGTCTGGGCACTGAAGAAGTTGAGAGCATACCTGTTGGGACTCACTTCCCGGTTCAGACAGACCACAGGCCCCTCAGATAGTTGATGCAGAGGAGGGGTCAGACTCCAAATCTGTTGAGGTGGTCCATTTCCCTACAGGGGATGGATTTCACGGTGGAACACCGCCCTGGTACAGAACACGCCAATGCTGATGGTCTGTCCAGACTTTTCCGCCTTAGTGATGAGAACTCCCGGGAGGCAGGGTAGTTCTCCCCACATTTCAGCTGGAGGGGACACGTGTTGGACCTGTCACCTTGGCTTGGGTCTCCCTTCCATTTTTTCTGTTGCCTCATGTGATTTTGCTGGTGTTAGATGCTTTGGGGCACTGTGCCACTGCTATTCAGTGCCACAGTGCAAGTGCTCCCTATGGTAAATTGATGTATGGATTAGTGATTCCATGATTGCCTCATTTGGTTTACTGATCAGACCCTAGTACAGTGCTCTGAGTGCGCCCAGGGCTTGTAAACCAAATGCTGCTGGTGGGCTTGCAGCACTGGTTGTGCCACCCACAGAGGCAGCCTGTAAAAGTGTGTCTCAGGTCTGTCATTGCAGAGCCTGTGTGCAGTCTGGTACTGCCATGCTGACTGGGCAAGTGCACCCACTTGCAAATCCCTAAACCTTCCTTTTTCTTCATATCAGACACCCCTATGGTAGGCCCAAGGGCAGGTTGTATTGTAAGTATAAGGTAGGACATGCTCTGGTGTGTGTGGCATGTCCTAGTAGTGAATTACAGGCATTTTCCTTTTTCACTATTGCAAGGCTATCTGTTCCCCATAGGCCAGAATTCCCTCCACAATGCTGGCTCCACCTCCTATGGTGGGTCTGATGTCTCTGCCCTGCACTGTGAAAGGAAAGAAGGAGTCTTGTCAACAAAGTGCTCCAGGACTGACCAGAACTGGTTTGGACTAGGCATAGGCCTTTCTGCCTTCAGAGAACAAAGATGAACTGTGTATAAAAAGAGGGATGCAGACCCCAGAACTTTAGATCACTTTTGGGAAACAAGAAGAAACCTTTGCTGAGGAGAGGAACCAGAGAGACTGAGGAGATACTATCCATAAGCTTGAGGGATTGGCCTGCAGTGGTTGCCTGACTGCCAAAGAGAGGAGAAAGGAATTTTGTGTGTACTTTATTCAACTTGTGAAGGATCTCCAAGGGCTTGAGAAAGAGCTTGCCTCCTGCTGAAGTCTCAGGGACAACAGACTTCAACCACCAGCTCCCCAAGAGTTCTTTGGAAGTGCCTGCAGTTGTGTTGGGCTTTCTGAGGGACTGCGTGTCGCAAGGAGCTGGAAGCGCGACCCATGAAGAAGAGGCTTGTTGCCGCCGCAGCCGCTGTCGCCGCATCACTGAAGAAGGGCGTCGCCACTGCAGCTGTCATATCGCAGAAGCGCCTTGCATCACTGGAGAAGAGTGTCGCCGCCACAGCCGCTGTCGTCGTATCACTGAAGAAGGGTGTCGCCGCTGCAGCTGTCGCTTCGCATCGCCAAAGCGGCTCGCATCACCTGAGAAGAGTGTCGCCGCCGCAGTGGCTGTCGTCACATCACTGAAGAAGGGTGTCGCCGCTGCAGCCTTTGCATCACCGAAGCGTCTCGCATCACCGGAGAAGAGTGTCACAGGGCCTGGAGCAGCTCAGAAGAATCGTTGAGTCGCCGCACGCCCACCGGGCGTGCACGCATTGTATCGCATTAAGAAGAAGAGGCCATCTATGTTTCATCGCACCGGATCTTCATCGCATCATGGCATTGTGAGTCGCACCGCCATGGAAGTGCAGTAAGAAACCGACGCATCACTGTTCCTGCGTGTCAGAAACCTATGCATCATCTTCCCTGCAACACTTTCGTTGTATAGCGTTACGCATCCAAAGGTATATTGAACTCAAAGTGTCGCATTTACCATCTAAAGAGAAGTAAGCTAATTCTATCATTTTTAGAGTACAGTATTGTGGATTTTTGTCGTTTGTGGTCTTGTGTTAAGTCTATATAAAAGATACTTTTTTTAATATACAACTTGTGTGGTGTCCATCTGTAGTGGCGTCACTGGATTACTGAATGTGTTCACAAATGCTTTACACACTGCCTCTGAGATAAGCCTGGCTGCTCGTGCCAAGCTAACCAAGGGAATGAGCATGGGTTATTTTAGGAGTGTACCCCCATACACTGTCTAGACGCAAGGGTCCCTATTTGGTCAAAGGTACCTACCTCTGCCAACTAGAGAGACCCAAATCTAACAGAATGTATGATTGTTGCTAATGATATTCACACATACTTAACCATGCATAAATGGCCTAATGATGCAACATAACTCTGATGCGGAGGCCTCGTCCATAATTCGATGGTTTTCTGTGGTGTTAACCACTGTCGACCCGATTATACCATTTGAAGGTAAAGAATAGCTTACAGTTAGCGAGCGACTGACACGCACCATACTCGGTTACGTAGTACATCGTTTTAGCATTTCTGTTTGTAACTTCCCCATGCAGGATTTCATTGCCTGTCCTTCTACTACATCTCGAAACAAACGTTTTTAATAACGTTCAAGGGCCTACTGCAGACACATTAGTCTACCTACATCGTTTGGAGATATAAAGAAGGTCAGATTCACCCGCAATTGACACGTATTATGCACTGTCACGCCGTACATTAGTCTAGTAGTTCTACTTACAAGCTGCCTATATTGTTTTCTAATAGAGGAACTTATCACTTGTGTCTTAACCACTCCATGAAACTTGTTTTATAATGCCGTACTGACAAATAATGCATTAAAAAAAATATTTTGTAACAATAATAAAACTTTTATTTTTGATACTCTTCTTTTTCTGGTCACATATTGTCTTTGTACATCATAGGTCCACTCTCAACCCATTTCCTAAATGGTTTATTTATATATTGTCACATATAAGTAAGTAGAGAGGAACACTTGTTTTGCCTTTCCATTTTTTTACTTGAAGTTTTTGTTTTTCTCATTGTATCCTCTCATCACATTAATAAAACCACATGGCGGGGCTTAGTTCAGCCTAAGTAGACAAAACAAGGAATGGCACAACCTCTGCTGAAAAGGTCAGAGCTTATTTAGAACAGTAAACAGTACAATGCTACAGTGGGCAGTCTCCACATTACACCAGGGAATCCTTCATAGGTGGATGACTGCTGGTGGGGCCTCATATTAAACCTCAAATATACCAGGGGTCAGGATGTCCCTTCCACGCATATTAAGGGATCAGCCATGGTCAGTGCCTTAAGGCCCCAATGGCCCCTCATTTAGGAACTAGAAAATTCACAGTTATTCAGCCCAAACTAATAAAACTACCCTGCCATATGTTATGCTAGGGTATACCTTTTTGCCCCCCCATATAGGTCCTCTCCTACATACTTCCAAGTGTTGGCAAAACAGGTAGTGTAAACAGGCGGAAATGGACATACATAGACAATGCAAGTGATGGCAAGAAATGTTGCAATTAACAAGAAGCACTGATAGTTGCCCCGGATTCGCTCCTATCAATCGTCTTTGCTGTTACTTGATGGGGACCAACCATATGCAAAACAGCAATAGCCGTTTTCCAGAACTAGCCCATGGTGCTTGCGCCTGTCCCCTCCATACCATACCCCAAGCAGTCCAAGACATATTCCAGACGTGTCTGATCTCATCAATGATGTGCAGCTCAAGTTCCATCATCACAATTTGCTTGGATTCCACGAAGGGCAGACCCTGTGCCCAGAGCCTGTGCAAGAGTTGGCTCCAGGCTTACCAACCACTCACGCTTGACTCAAGGCTTGTGTGAGGCCATTCCCTTCTGTCAGAGCCTGTGGGGAACAGTCAAAGATTGAGCCCAGTCGATGTTGGGTAATGTGAAAAGTGATGTCCAGTGTTCATATTGATATGTCATCTAGGACCTGCATGAGCTCATAAGCAGTGCTTTTCTGGGAGTTATGGTCGCTTTGTTCAAAATAAAAGGTGCATTTCAGTAGTTTTTAGGGTTGAGTTTTATCTCTAATGTCCTTGTAACTGGTGTGTTTTCCTGTTTAAATATGTATGAGTTTGTTTATTCATAGGAAATTAGGGCCTCTTTTATGAAAAGTGACGCATCGCTGCGTGAAAACAGCGATGCGTCACTTTATATTGCGCCCTCCTTGCGACATGATGGATGCTGAAGAGTACAATTTTGAGGACCGGGTTGTTAATCGTTTTATCTCTACGCTACTACCTTCGGTGAGCGTCATCCCGGACACTGCAGTGTAGGCATGGTTCTTTAAAGATTCCTAGGCCCATGATTAAGCTCCTCATACGGTTAATGTTTTTGCTTTAATATCTGGGATCAGAAGTCCCGTTTATTCCAACATGGCGGACGCACCCTGAAAGTGCTCCGCGCTACGGTCCCCTTAACCCGGCAACAATCTAATGCCCACACCACCATCCAGTGCTCCACCCGAGCCCTGAGATGCTACGATTGCTAAGGATTGCCTGCAGCCGCACAGAGACTTTATAGTCCTGATGCAGACCTCTGTGTGGTGATCGGCGACATCCCGGACAGCCTGTGGGACTGATGCTCCAAAACCACGACGGGGCGACTATTTTGCGCCTAAGGGCCTCCTGGAGCTGAACCCATGCGGAGCCACTAAACAGCAAGCTCCGCCCGGGCTGAATTTGCTGAGCCTTCTGAGGTGTCGGCGAAGTAATAGCAATGCTCTTAAGTTATAATAAATAAGTTATTTATTCTTAAGAAACACAAGTAATAATAAGGCCCAAAATCAGCTGGCAAGCAGCGTGGCTGTCAGGGGAACAGCTGGCAAAGGAATGACAAGCATCTAATGACGTCAGTTAAATACCTTGCTGGAATTCCATTACACGTCACAAAGGAACCAGCATGCATGTAAACAGCGGGTGCAACCAACTATGCTTTTGAATAACGTTATACATACTGAAGGATTACAGCACCTTCCTTGCAGCAGCTGTGAACGAGGGTCAACGGCCCGATAAGAAGACTGAAGTAAGTGATGGAAGTAATAACGCTGGTGTCTTCTGAAGGTGAGTAGTAGATTTATTGTCAGAGCATCAATAAAGCGTACACCGCTCCTGCTGACCAGACACCAACTGACTCGTCTGGAATGCAGCTTGGATTCGAAATGGGTCCTTAGATCACAACAAGAATTCCAACAAGAGAATGGGGAATGGACACAAAGGAAGGGCTAGTACAAGAGGGGAAGATCAGTGAGTACATTGAGGATAATAAATATTTACAACACATCTTCTTCCCTTAGAATTAAAACAATTGAAACAACAATAGACAAAAGTACTCATCTGACACATTAACATAAATAATCATTCAAATAAGCAGGAGGTCTGCGAGATCTCGCAACTCTAGTTCCATCAGATTGATGAGAAGCCTAATTATGAGAAACTTGACTCTGCACATCACTGAGATTAGAAGCGTCACCACCACATTCTTCCCTATGACGAGCAACATCAGGAGAAGAGTTAGAAAACTCCGGGGTAGATAGCAAGTAACCACTGCTTGGTTGAACGACTTTGAATGACTTATTGGTATCACTGGAAGATGTGGACTTGCAAGAAGGTGCTACCCTGCAAAGATTCCACTTCTCACCATTGTCAAGTACAACATAGTGAATTTTCTAAACTAAATGTGGACCTCTAAATTTGGAAAGACCTTTGGTCACTCTACCTGGTTTAACTTTAACCAAGTCACCTACAGAAATTGTTTTGGAGGCATAACCACCTGATTGAGAATGAGTATTTTCAACTTGACAATTTTTAATCAAGGAGGGCGCAAGCTTAGTGCCTGGACGTCTGCCACGCATGAGTTCGAAAGGAGATTTGCAATCTTCTTTATGGACAGTGGCCCGGTAGGCCCACACCCTATCCTTGACCATCTCACTGGCAAACCCTCCCGAAGCACATGTCATTTGAATAATTCCTTTAACCACTCTGTTAGCCCTATCACACACACCATTAGCTTGTGGATTATAGAGAGAAGTAGGGTGGTGACTCACTCCACACCCAGATAAGAATAATCGCATTTTCTGAGAAGTAAGCTGAGTGCCATTATCCGTGATTAGTACTGAAAGGTAACCCTCATTAAGGAATATGCCTTTAAGAAATTGTATGGTGCAATCAGTGGTTATGTCTTTAACAAATTCCACTGCTAGCCATTTGGAATAAACATCAACAATAACTATGGCGAAACGTTGACAGACTGGTAGTTCATCCATCGGACCAATGAAGTCAAGAAATACACTATGCCACGGTAAATCTGGAGTGACAATGTGGTTCAGTATTGAACTAGAGCCAACTTTGAGTCTCTTCTCACTATCTTTACAAACAGGACAATTTTCAACCCAGGATCCTACTTGAGCATCCATGGCTGGCCACCAAAAATCTGCTTTGAGTCTACGTTGTGTGAGAGTTTGCCCTAAATGCCCTTCATGAGCTAGTTGCAAACGTTTTTGTCTTAAGTTACATGGTGGAATATACCTGTCACCCCTCATTAGAATACTATCACCACATGTTGATAATTCGTCCAAGACTTTAAGAAAGGGTCGTACTGGGGGTTGGATGCAGCTTTCTCGTCTGGAACCTAATTTTACTAGCTCAATGACTTTAGTAAGGACTACGGCTTTTTCCATCGCGTCAAGCCATTCATCCTTGATAAAAGTACCATCACTTAGAGCTACTACATCATGAATAATGGCAACAGCACCATCAGAATGCACATCAGCAAACTCACTTGTGTTCTCTACTCTGATTGGGAGTCTTGAGAGACAATCAGCTTGTATATTTCGGCAACCTTGAATATACGAGATGTTGTACTGATATTCTTGGAGTCTGGAAGCTAATCTTGCCAATCTTGGTGATCCTTTCCCAGCCCCACCTGGCGACAAAACCTTTAACAAGGGGTTGTGATCAGTTTTGAGTTGGAATTTTGTACCCCACAAGTATGTTCTGAAATATTGTACTCCCCAGGCAGCAGCTAATGCTTCTTTTGCTATTACTGAATAGTTTAACTCAGAAGAGGAGAGAGTGCGTGAAGCAAAGGCGAAAGTCTTCTCTCATAGTTGGAGAATCCATTCAAAAGAACTGTGGGGAAAAGAATTATGGCAGGAGATTTGGGAAATGCTCCCACAGAGTACTGTTACAATCTTCCATGTGGATGCTCATACCCCGATAGACTGTCTTGACAAATTTTTTCATAACATTGCAGATGAGAAATCTAAAATTGCTGAGGCAGTGGTGGACAGGCAAGATTCTGATATTGCGGGATTGGCGAAATGGGCCCACCAGAAAGCAGGACACTTTGGAGAGAAAGCCACTAGCAGGTAGGCTGCTGATCGAGGAATTTATATTCCCCTAGATTTAATTAAAAATGTTATTCTACATTGTCCCATTTGTCAGCATATCAGGCAGCGCAAAGTGCCCCAAATTGTTAAAGGTCATTTACATCGCGGGAAATTGCCCGCTCAAATTTGGCAGATTGATTACATCGGTCCACTTCCTATGAGTAGGAATTGTCAATATGTTTGCACCATGGTTGATACATACAGTGGCCCGTTGGTGGCCCTTCCCTGTAAGCAAGCTACCCAATTGAATACTATTAAAACATTGGAATTGATTATGATGTATTATGGTGTGCCATTCCAAATTCAATCTGATAATGCATCCCATTTTCGTGGAAGATTGGTACAGGAATTCTGTGTGGAAAACAATATTGAATGGGTGTTTCATATACCATATTATCCACAGGCCTCGGGTCTTGTGGAGAGGTTGAATGGCCTGCTAAAAGATCAATTGCGTAACTTAACAGATGACAAGTATAAGAATTGGCGAGACTTTTTGCCTCAAGCGCTATTGATTTTGAATAACCGTCCTTTTCTAAATGCTGAATCCCCACTTATGCGTTTGTTTCCTCCGAATGTTGCTGCTAAGCCCAATGAAATCAGAGAGACCGTGATATACTGGGAGATTACTCCCGGAGCTTTGGCTCCATGTAGAGCGACCCCAGGGTCGGCAGGTTTAGACCTGCATGCCATGGATGACACCGTTATAAAAAGTAAGGATCGAGTCATCATTGAAACTGGTGTTGGTGTTCATATACCAACTGGAAATTTTGGATTAATCGCCCCTAGATCGGGGCTGGCTGTAAAAGGCATTCAGGTGCTTGGAGGAATCATTGATAGTGATTATCAGGGAGAGATTAAGGTGCTCCTGCTGAATAGCAGTGAGGTTGACTTACTGATACATCAAACTGACCGAGTGGCTCAATTGCTAATAATGCCTGTTTTCAGTGGTGAGATCACAAAAGGCACTGCCCCAACGTTGCTAACTGTACGAGGCCAGAAAGGTTTTGGCTCCACAGATAATCCTGGGGCCAAAGTTTGGGTGCAGTCGCCTAAGAATCCCCCTGAACAAGCAGAAGTCATTGCAACCGGTCAAGACAACACCATTTTAGTTATGAGACCAGGGAAAGATAGCTGGGAAGCAGTCCCGGCTGACAAATGTTACTTACGAGAATGAATAATGCCTGTATTTGATTCTCTTTCAGATCATTCTTTGGACTGTTGCTGCAGGATGTGTCGGCGTTGGACTCCTTTTGGGCTGGTACGACGAGAGAGGAGGGATCCCATCAACCCGGGCTGAGTTGAGAACCCGAGTGTCGCGTTCTTTCGCTGCGTGGGATTCGTCGTCGAACTTTTGGATTACATTGGCCAAGCAAGTGACTAAAGCCCCTCATTTCTGCTTGACACCGATGAGATCGGTGACGGATATTCTAGCAACTTGTTTAGTTGCTGTCCCTGCTTCATTGGAGACTTTGACTCATATTTTTAATATATCAAATGCTCGCCCCAATGTTCTTCTGGGCGATTTCGCTGCCCATGAGTATTGCCCCTTGTGTACTGTACTGTCAGACCCGATACCCCCCATCCAGTCCCGAATAGTTACCTATAATATCACACAAGGTGATTTGTGTTTTTTCCTTACTTGTGATCCTAGCGCGATTTCTGAATGTCTGCGTTTAAGATTGAAAGGTGCCACTTCATTCACCGCTCATGAACGAACTTTGTGCCTTCAAAGGACACCGAAAACATGTACTTCTGTTCAGAATAACATGACTTGCAAGAGTACATGCTATTAGACGCCCAGGGTGAACGTAGGGCTATCTTGCAAAATCGAGCGGCCATTGATTATCTTTTGCTTAAACATGGACACGATTGTTCTGATTTTGAGGGTCTTTGTTGTTTTAACTTGTCGGATCATACAAAATCCATTCAAGCTCACATTGACAAACTACATGACTTGACAGAAGAAGTTAGAAAACACATGATCAGGGCTGGTTTGACTGGCTCTTTAATTGGTTACCTGATTTGCAGATGTTACGTCAGATATTAGGAGGTATTCTGATTACTATCGGCATTTTGATTTCTATCTGTTGCTTTATTCAGTGTATTCCTTCACTACTTCAATTCTGCACACCTGGTACTAGACATAGATCAGTTAGTCTTGTTTCATATTATTCTTCCACAGATATTAGTTCTGTTTAATGAATGTATAATAGACTGAAGTCAAGGGTGAAATGTTCTGCTCGATTTTCCCGGCCTTCTTGTGAGGAAAAGATGATTAAATGTGACTTCAGTCTCTTACCATTCAAGTCTAAGGGTTAGAGTAGTGAATGGAGCCTATTTACTAGGCACTTCGACGTGATCCTGTGCTCTTCCCCGTGGATCGGGGCTTGCACACATAGTCTAGGGGATAGATTCGTTAGTATTGGGGATGGCCTGTCCTGTAGTGAGGGTATTTCATGGAGCTGTGCTGAATTCAGGCCTGGTAGGCCTGAAACGGGAGAGACTCCATCTTTCTTTCTGCCCCGGCAGCTTGGGATGCTTCTAGGTCAAATGTAATGTTTTAGTTATGAGGTGTTATTCGCTTGGAGAGAACCGGTTCAGGCCGGCCCTTATCGAAGGATTGTATTTTTCTTCATGCCGAAGACACTACATCAGGCCGGCCGGCTGGGAACGTGTCCTTGGTACGGGGAGGTACAAGAATTTGGTGGGCGGCAGGTTACAGGCCGGAATTTTCCATGAGAAAACGCACCTCTATATTAGTGAAAGTCTGAGGCAGTTACATGTTCAGTCCGTAGGCGGCATCTAGCCGTTAGCAGTAAAGCTACTACTTATTCCAGGGAAGACAGACGCCATCTTGAAGGCGGAGAAGAACCGAGAGACAGATGCTCTCCTAGCAGAATAGCCAGAGAGGAGAGAGTAGCCGATAAGGAAGAGGTCCCAGTGACTCGGAGAAGGGTGATTCCAGGCGAGCCGAGGCACAGACGAGAAGGGAACCTAGATGACCACTGAGTGCAGGCTACATACTACTAAGGTGATGTCGACCCTTTCTTATTAGAGTGTACAACTTAATCTTTCACTTTCCTTTGCAGGTTATGTGTTATATTGTAATGTTATGTGATTGCGTATGTAATGAGTAATAAAGTACCCAGTTTGTAGTGAACCAACATGTGCTGTGTGTTCTTGTATGAGAGGGTAGCCTATTCTTCTAGTCAGCTGCGGCTACATGAACAGATGTTAACCCTGATCAGGTAAGTGGTAACTGAATAGGGGAAAGAGGAGCCCCTCGAACCTGAGAACAGGCTATGCTCGAACTGGCAATCCTTGTGTGATCTGATGAATAGTGAGACTGATTCCCTTTTTGTATGATATGGTGATCATAGGATGAACTGTCGCATGAGACTGCCGTCTAGGTAGAGAGGTCTGGATTCGTATAGGATCGCGAGGCCGCCACTTGTGATACTGTCATATGGGCAGAGAGGTCTGGATCCGTATGGGATCGCGAGGCCGCCGATTGTGCTGAGACTGCCGTCTGGGTAGAGAGGTCTGGATCCGTGTGGGATCGCGAGGCCGCCACTTGTGATACTGTCGTATGGGCAGAGAGGTCTGGATCCGTAGGGGATCGCGAGGCCGCCGATTGTGCTGAGACTGCCGTCTGGGTAGAGAGGTCTGGATTCGTGTGGAATCGCGAGGCCGCCACTTGTGATACTGTCGTATGGGCAGAGAGGTCTGGATCCGTATGGGATCGCGAGGCCGCCGATTGTGCTGAGACTGCCGTCTGGGTAGAGAGGTCTGGATCCGTGTGGGATCGCGAGGCCGCCACTTGTGATACTGTCGTATGGGCAGAGAGGTCTGGATCCATAAGGGATCGCGAGGCCGCCGATTGTGCTGAGACTGCCGTCTGGGTAGAGAGGTCTGGATTCGTGTGGAATCGCGAGGCCGCCACTTGTGATACTGTCGTATGGGCAGAGAGGTCTGGATCCGTAGGGGATCGCGAGGCCGCCGATTGTGCTGAGACTGCCGTCTGGGTAGAGAGGTCTGGATTCGTGTGGAATCGCGAGGCCGTCACTTGTGATACTGTCGTATGGGCAGAGAGGTCTGGATTCGTGTGGAATCGCGAGGCCGCCACTTGTGATACTGTCGTATGGGCAGAGAGGTCTGGATCCGTATGGGATCGCGAGGCCGCCGATTGTGCTGAGACTGCCGTCTGGGTAGAGAGGTCTGGATTCGTGTGGAATCGCGAGGCCGCCACTTGTGATACTGTCGTATGGGCAGAGAGGTCTGGATCCGTATGGGATCGCGAGGCCGCCGATTGTGCTGAGACTGCCGTCTGGGTAGAGAGGTCTGGATCCGTGTGGGATCGCGAGGCCGCCACTTGTGATACTGTCGTATGGGCAGAGAGGTCTGGATCCGTAGGGGATCGCGAGGCCGCCGATTGTGCTGAGACTGCCGTCTGGGTAGAGAGGTCTGGATTCGTGTGGAATCGCGAGGCCGCCACTTGTGATACTGTCGTATGGGCAGAGAGGTCTGGATCTGTGTGGGATCGCGAGGCCGCCGATTATAAGAGGTCTTGGTATGTATAGTAGGAATCCCCTGTCCTTAGGTGGTAGATATATGTGGTTGCACTATTGTAAACAGGTTCTAGGGAGGGGGTAACGTTCTGGCTGGGTTAGTGAGGCTCTGATGAGCGGGTTCTATCTGATCCGAAAACCCAAGCAGAACACCTACCAAGATTGAATATCCAATGAGGGGCCTCAGAGGTGTAGGTGCACCACAAGGCCTGAGAATCACATCAGACTTAGCCCCACCCTTGCCCTTAATGAGAACCTCACTGGACTACCGCCCACATGCCGGGTTGGAGCTGAATACGCCGCCTTAGTCCCTCATCTTCCGCATACCGATCTCCCCTCACCCTGGCACCCCCCCACCACATGCCTTACATCTTGGGCCCTCTCTAACACACTTGAGGGGCCTTGTGTCTAGGAACTGTGCCGGGAGGGGGCCGATCGGACCCAGGCCTCTTCCCTTGTGGGATACATAGACTTGGGGTGCTAGTGCTAGTCACCCAACGGACTGCACTGGAGTTCAGGAACTATTGAGGGAGGCAAGGAACGTGCTGCAGCATGGTCTGAGGAACAACCTGGACAAGCGCCCACGGAGCAAGCACTGCCTTGATGTTTGGACTACACTCAGGGTTTCCCAGTCACACGGGGACTGATGCTGCCGATGGAACTATGACGATGCCCCCAGGCAAATACAATGAATGTTGTACTTACCGGGGAGACCGAGCAACATGGCCGATGCCTGGTGGAGCTGTTCAGGCAGCTATAGAGGAGTTTGGTTCTGGTTCACCCCCTCAACCGTCACCTACCCAGCCGGACATTGGACACAGAGTTTTTTCCTCGTCTCCCCGTTGTGTTTCCTTTCCCTCCTCCTCCTCCTCCCTCCGTGATCCTGTGTCTACTTCCCTTTGCCAGCCCCACGTGTTTTGGATCGTTGGTCCCCAGCCAGTTTGTCTGTCTCTCACTTTGTCTGCTTATGTCCCCCTGAAGTACTTTCCCCCTTGCCGGTCTGCCTGACACTATCTGCATTCCTTAACCCTTTTACCATTCCCCCCTAGCTTTCATTCCTCATCCGACGTATGTCATGGCTAAAGCTATGCTATGTTTTAATATCTCTTGTTATTGTGTATTCACTGTCTTTCTCCTATGTTTACCTTTGGCTCCTGTAACTGATGTAATTTTGTTATCTGTAACTCGCTGATCCTCATGTAAAGCACTCTGATACTTCTGGGTCTAGCCAGCCCTATATAAAACTCTGCAAATAAATAAATAAAATACTGCATGACGCATCATGTCACAAGGAATGACAGATGCGTCAGTTTTACTGATGTATCTGTCGGCGCACAAATGACGCATTGCTGGAGTTGTGCCGGAAGCATGACGCAACTCCAGCAATGCAGGGGGGACGGCTAAGAATATAGCACTGCGTCACCCTTACGCCTGCCATGAGGCACGCATAAGGTTTTGATGCATTTGCGTCCTAGAAGTGAAGTAGTGAAGTCTCATAGATTTCACTGCATCACTTCTACGAGGCTTACTTGCGTGGAAATGCCCCCCCTGCATACATTATACCTGATGTAGGTATAATGTAGCGCAGGGGTTTACAAAGTGAGGCATCTGCTTAGATGTGTCACTTTGTAAATAGGGCACAAAAGGGGGCATGTTTTATGCCGCTGTTGCGTCACAAAAAGTGATGCAACAGCAGCGCAAAACTGTCGCAGGGCCTCATAAATAAGACACTTAATATTTAGGATTGCTTCCACTGTTGCTTCTAATCATGGCCTCTGCCCCACTTGCTTCCAAGCGGCCAGTATCCTGCACAAAGCTATAACTGATTGTTTGTCATTTAACTTTTGTTATTATTCAAATAACTCAGTCAAAACACCATGTTCTGGGTCTTGAACACGTTCCTTCCTGAATCTTATGTTCCTCATAGTCACCTGGCCAAAGCAGCTGCTTTTATCAGGTGGGCCAAAAAACAATCTTCTATAGTGCGTCATGTGGAGTTCAGCTGGTTGGCCACAGGGTGGTTGACCTATCATAGATGTTTCCTGTTGCATATTGCCCATATACTTACTGGTCACCACCCTATTGCCAGGTACATGACAACCTTGGCTTGGAAAGAACAGTGTTGAAAGCTCTGGCTCAAATATGGGCATCTGATGCCATGCAGATGGTGGCCCTGCAGCAGTGTGTTACAAATGGCAAACCCAGCTGTGGATCTGTTGTCATAAACAATGGGGTCTATTCAGAACAGTATTTTCAGCTGTAAACCGGTGTTTATGGCTGAAAATAACATATTTATGGATACTATGAATTTATACAGGGATTCATAGCAGTAATGCATTTAGTAATGCATATTTCTCCACTAAAAGAGTTGAGACAGCTTCAGTATTAAACACAACTCACTATGTGGAAATTGGTTGTTTCATCGTATGGTTTGCCTTGAAATTTTAAAAACACTCACAAAACTTTTTATTTGTGGGCATTCCCAAACTTCGCTGGCAAAACTTCACAAACTCCGCCGGTGGAGCGGAGTTTACAACCCACCCCTAGCACTGGGACTCTGGCAGTGTGACGTGTATTTATTGTTTTCTGGTAATTCCCAATCTATGAACTGGTATTGTCTTGTGGCAAAGGGTGCCCCTCCTCTCTTCTACAGTTGCCCAGCATGTGGTAGAAGGTCAGTAATCTAGAGGAGAGACAGGAAATATCCAGCTGCCTGCTACTTGTTACGTGAGAGTTTTCAAGAGGATTGCTTTTGTGGGCAATGATGGAAAATTGTTGAAGCCCTTGTGTCTGGGATTTGTGCACCATCAGGTTTTTCTCTTCAGTTTCATTGTACTGCTGATGGAATTGATGATATTTTCAAGTAGTTGCACTTATTTTAGGACTTCCATTTATCGTTACTTCTTTTAATATACTTGTACCGTTTCCATGGTCTTGTACCGTGTCCATGTCTTTAGATATTTTGGGCCTTTTTTATGAGGCCTTACGACACTTTTACGCTGCTGTTTTGTCACTTTTTGGGACGCACTGGCAGTGTAAAAACTGTGCCATATTGCGCCCTATTTACAAACTCACACATTTGAGCAGATGCGTCACTTTGTAAAGCCCTGCGCTACATTATACCTGTGTCAGGTATAATGTATGCAGGGTGGGCGTTCCCCCGCAAAAAGCCTTGCAGAAGTGGCACAGTAAAATCTATATGATTTCACGGCGCCACTTCTAGGACGCTACTGTGTCAATATCTTACGCCTGCCTCACAGCAGGTGTAAGACTGACTCAGGCCTTTTCACATGGGGCTTGTCCCATGTGAAAGGACACATTGCTGGAGTTGCGTCTGTTTTCAGAAACACCCCAGCAATGCGTCACTTTTGTGCCGACAGATATTTCAGTAATACAGATGTATCTGTCATTCTTTGCGACATGGTGTGTCATACAGTAAATATGACGCATCCATCATGTAGCAAGAAGGGCAGAGTGAAAACTGTTGCTTTGCTGTTTACACGCAGCAATGAAACAGTTTTCATAAATAAGGCCCTTTGTTTTGAAATTATGGAACGATTACTCATTTACAACCTGCTTTTGGGCTGAATATTTTTGTAGAGCTAATTTCTCCTATTTGTCCCTCCTACGTGTAATTTGATGGATTTACCACCTTTGCATTTTTACTGGTGGTCTCTGCATGTATTTTTTGCCCACGCGCTAAAACCGCATGCTATTGCCATAAACAAATTACGTTCACAAAAGCCACATGTGTACGTTTTTCAGTTGCAAAATCTGATAAACTTGGAATTTTTTGTTCAAAGTATTTTATTAAATTTTTGCAGACAGAGGTAGACAGTGGTAAACAAAATAAATAAACAGTAGGAAAGGATGGATACATCAAAGGGAGGGGGTGAAGACTGTGCATAAGATGATGCAGTGAACATTCTGCTATATTGATCTATGCATTATAAACTTGGAATTTTTAATTATTGATTCACTGTGAGTTTTTCCAGTTATCTTGCGCTATTGAAAATGTTTCGATGTCAGATGGCCATGTACAACATTAGCTATTTTGCCATACTAATGTTTTTGAATAAAATCACACACAGGAAACCTACATAGAGTGGGTATTGATCAGAGGGCTTCGTCCATGGGTTTGTTAAGTTGTCAATCACATTTTGCTTCCAACCACCATAGCATTCTACGTAGTGCAGTGGGTCAACCCACTTTCCCTTCACTTTGAGTGACTGCATCACTTTGCCTAAAAACAGTTCCTTTCTCTTCAGCTGCAAAGCTGGCTTAAAGTGCACTTTTATCTTTATTTAAAATATGTATCAACTGTAAATGTCTGCTATTTATGTTGCCTGGACTTTTGGTTCCCAGTTAGACATTGATTTATAGTGAATCTCTTTTTTAAAGTTATAAAGTGTTGAAATAACATTGTAGCTACCTGCGATTTGAATGACTGGTTATGTGTGAATTTATTCCTGTCACATAACAACAATAACAAACATGGCATAACGTAAACAGACCTTGTATTTAAAGAAACTTCACAAGTATAATTGCCACATAGGTGAATGTTATTTAAATTTAAACATTTTAATGCAAGCATGTGGCAGCCACATTTAACTTTTATTTTTTTCTTCTTCTGACAATGCTTGCAATAAAAAACAAAAAGCATTGGCATAGCCAATAAGTCTTGCCTTTGGGACCTTATAGGTAATGCGATCATTTCATCAAGGTGTAGTTTTAATATCTGGTATTATCAATTCCAGGGTGGTGATTGGGTGGAAGTTGAAGCCAGCTCTGCAGCCCGCATTGTTGTGATACATGTTCTTCCTGTCTGATTACCTGTCTACAATTCTTATTTGCCTGCAGGCAATGCCTACTAACAGATGATGCCTACGAGGCTTGCCTGCCTCCAACACTCGTCTTCCACAATATCTGACTGCAGGTAAAAGCCACCAACAGACATTCTGACAACTCCAGTCCACAAAGCTTACCAGCAATTGCTTTCTTCCTTCAGTGTGTAGAAGCAGTTATTATCCCCATTCAATGTCTGCCAAGGTAGCTGCCTGCAGCGTCTGCGGCAAATGCCTGCAACACGCCTCTCGTTTCTGACAGCCCAGCTGTTTTATAGTGTTCTGCTTCCTTTGCCAGCCTGCCTACCTACGTGGAATATCTGCCTTTTATGCCTGAGGCACTGGCTGCCTGCGTTGCGTGCATACACGGTTTGTATGCCTGTAAATGCCTGCCTGTAACGTGTGCATGCCTTTAACCCAACCTTTCCAGACTGGTGATCAGTAATTCCGTTCTTTTCCACGGGCTCCACTATGTCTCACCCCGAGACCTGTCTCTGGCCATGCCTCGAGCCCCATGCAGCACTTCTGAAATATCTTTAACATCGCCCTCTGGTAGCGGAGGCACGAGCTACATACAGACTCTGTGTCAAATCATTTCTCCTTTTGGATAGAACATTATTTTTTATATATATATATATATATTACCTACTGGCGGTCGCCAGTAGGTAGTTATAGTTAGGACCCCTTTTCCATAGGAAATCCGCAACATTCTATTTTGAATAACTTTGGCGCCGGTCGATGAATCCTCGCGAATTTCTCAAAATAGGTGGGGCGCTACGCTCCGCTCCTACCCTGAAAGTCTCGGGGGGATACGTCAAGCGGGGGCTGAGATAAAAGGGGGGTCCCAAAACGCGTTTTTCCCATGCATTTTTCCATAGGACCTTTAGAACGAGCTACAGCCCGAACGGCTGAACAGAATTACTAGAAATTTGGCAGAGAGGTAGTCCCTATGTCAAGGAAGTGCCTTTTGTAGGTTTGGTGTAAATCTGTTCAGTAGATTCTGAGAAAATAGCCTTTAAATCAATATATATATCTGAGCCCGCTTACGGTACGCTTACCGTACGCTTACCGTAAGCATACGGTGGCGTGCGCGAGCGCGATTCTGATTGGCTGTTAGATCTTAGTAAACATTCGAATCGGCCGAAACCAGGAAGCGGCGGCCGCCATTTTGTGTGTTTCACTCAGAAAAAAAAGAGTGAAAACAAGAAAAGGGGGCAATGAGGAGAGTTACAGACCCCCTTACATTGGTGAGGGGGTCAAAGAAGGACTGTAAAGTACAAAGAAAACATTTATTGATTTTTTAAAAAAATCACGGGGTACGCGTACGGTAAGCTTACGGTAAGCGTACGGTAGAAAAAAAATAAAAAAATAAATGAAATTCAGATTTAAGTGTTTAGATATTAGGGGGCTCTAAAAAGAGCCGTTGTGTTTATGAAATGATTTTTTAGTGGTACCTACAAGTAAGTACCGATGCAGAGTCTAAGGTTCAAGAGGAAGACTCTGTTCCCTTTATCATTGAAGTGCACACCATCTCCTCTATAAATGTCTTGCATGTCAAAACGCAAGTTGTTGTGGTAAATGGCACCCATACCATAGTCACGGAGGAAAGCAGAAACAGATTTGTTGACGTGCTTTCTTGCTTTGTCAATCTGCGGACAGAAATGATTGGACCAGTTCCATTTTTGCCTTTGGCATATGTTGGAAAACACAAAGGCAGTTTTAGGGAAAAGTGAAAACAGTTGTGCAAAGGTGTCCTTCATAAGCATTTCCAGACCTACCCCAGTCAAAGTGCCTAGGTCATTGCCACCACAGTGCACTATTATGAGGTCAGGGTGTTGGATTTGCATGAAGGATTTCACCAATGGCATCAATTGGTGCCACTTTAACCCTCTCTGACCAATCCATTTAATGTCTACATTTGGCAAAGCAAGGTCTCTCACCATATCTGTTTTCTCTGCAAACTTTTCACTCCAGAAGACATAGCTGTGCCCTACAATCCACACTGTGAACATCTTCAAAGGAGAACTGGATGCACTCAGGAGGTGTCTTTCAGTAGAATGGCAATATGAAAAGAAAGACAGTTTGGAAATGGAGGCATACATATTTTTTACAAAACAAAAAGAACTGATTGGCTGTTTCATACCATTCTAGAATAAAAACTAGGCTGTATGTGTAAACTAATAGAAGCATGTTTTGTATTGGTACAAAAAAATGTGTTACCAAAGAACAGTACTACGGATTTGCTGTTAGGTTTGAAAAGTCAAGCACTCTTGCTCTGTGGAATTGAAACATTGTGTGGCGAACTTCTGACCTAACTCCACACAGCAGTGTTCCATGAGCTGTTGCTATGGTAGCAGGCAGAAGTCAAGTTGGGGGAAGGGTACTAGGCAGAAGTCAAGTTGGGGGCAGGGTACTTTTGGAAAAGGGTTGGTTTTCAACCAATAGAAATGTGTGATTACATTTGAAAAAAAGGGGGAAGCACTGAGATTTGAAACTTACATGTATATGTGTGGAAAAATAGAGGGAAAGTTTGCCATTATCTGGTTCTGCTGAGAGGAGAGAGGTGAACACAACAGAGATCCTGGCTCTGATAATCTGCTGTTTGAGTGTCACATTTCTTTCACAACTAACTAATTTTAAAGGTGAGTTTAGAGTTTGAGAGGGGATGTATGTGGTAACTTAAGAAATGAATAATAGAAATGGAAATTCTTTTTGTTGTAGTTGCGTTTATCATTTTCTGTTTTGGGAGAAATTTAAATGTGAGGAACATGTAAAATAATATGGAGTATGTTTTCACAATAAATTAAGGTGTACTGGAAAAAAAAAGAATAGTTTAAGGGTTTGAGGTTGGACTCAGTAATGCAAATACATTCAGCATCACTAAGGCTGGTTGCCCTTGCTGGAGTGTAGGCAGCCACCCAGGTTACACATGGAGGTGGTCTGAAAAAGAAGTTTGGACATGTGCATTTAAGAAAATCGAAAAAAGTGGTTTCATAATGTGTCAGTCTGTAAAAGTGATTTTCACTTGCCCAAAAAAAAAAGAGCAGTAAGTGTGCTTTCAAATTGGCAAAGAAATTTCGTTTTGGGACTAATGTGAAAACATGACTCTGTGTGCAGAGAGGAATTATAGGCAGAGATTTATTGCGTATTGCTCTGGTGATTTCACAGTTGCATTAGATGGAAAGGGGGAGCGATTTTTTGGGGGAAGAAGCAGACTCTTAGCACACACCCATGTGTTTGCCATGTATAATCATGCACAGTATTTACAAGCGAGTGGGGTTTTCAGGTTTCAGTCTGTAATGCAAATACATTCAGCATCACTAAGGCTGGTTGCCCTTGCTGGAGTGTAGGCAGCCACCCAGGTTACACATGGAGGTGGTCTGAAAAAGAAGTTTGGACATGTGCATTTAAGAAAATCGAAAAAAGTGGTTTCATAATGTGACAGTCTGTAAAAGTGATTTTCACTTGCCCCCAAAAAAAAGAGCAGTAAGTGTGCTTTCAAATTGGCAAAGAAATTTCGTTTTGGGACTAATGTGAAAACATGACTCTGTGTGCAGAGAGGAATTATAGGCAGAGATTTATTGCGTATTGCTCTGGTGATTTCACAGTTGCATTAGATGGAAAGGGGGAGCGATTTTTTGGGGGAAGAAGCAGACTCTTAGCACACACCCATGTGCTTGCCATGTATAATCATGCACAGTATTTACAAGCGAGTGGGGTTTTCAGGTTTCAGTCTGTAATGCAAATACATTCAGCATCACTAAGGCTGGTTGCCCTTGCTGGAGTGTAGGCAGCCACCCAGGTTACACATGGAGGTGGTCTGAAAAAGAAGTTTGGACATGTGCATTTAAGAAAATCGAAAAAAGTGGTTTCATAATGTGTCAGTCTGTAAAAGTGATTTTCACTTGCCCAAAAAAAAAAGAGCAGTAAGTGTGCTTTCAAATTGGCAAAGAAATTTCGTTTTGGGACTAATGTGAAAACATGACTCTGTGTGCAGAGAGGAATTATAGGCAGAGATTTATTGCGTTTTGCTCTGGTGATTTCACAGTTGCATTAGATGGAAAGGGGGAGCGATTTTTTGGGGGAAGAAGCAGACTCTTAGCACACACCCATCTGCTTGCCATGTATAATCATGCACAGTATTTACAAGTGAGTGGGGTTTTCAGGTTTCAGTCTGTAATGCAAATACATTCAGCATCACTAAGGCTGGTTGCCCTTGCTGGAGTGTAGGCAGCCACCCAGGTTACACATGGTGGTGGTCTGAAAAAGAAGTTTGGACATGTGCATTTAAGAAAATCGAAAAAAGTGGTTTCATAATGTGTCAGTCTGTAAAAGTGATTTTCACTTGCCAAAAAAAAGAGCAGTAAGTGTGCTTTTAAATTGGCAAAGAAATTTCGTTTTGGGACTAATGTGAAAACATGACTCTGTGTGCAAAGAGGAATTATAGGCAGAGATTTATTGCGTATTGCTCTGGTGATTTCACAGTTGCATTAGATGGAAAGGGGGAGCGATTTTTTGGGGAAGAAGCAGACTCTTAGCACACACCCATGTGTTTGCCATGTATAATCATGCACAGTATTTACAAGCGAGTGGGGTTTTCAGGTTTCAGTCTGTAATGCAAATACATTCAGCATCACTAAGGCTGGTTGCCCTTGCTGGAGTGTAGGCAGCCACCCAGGTTACACATGGAGGTGGTCTGAAAAAGAAGTTTGGACATGTGCATTTAAGAAAATCAAAAAAGTGGTTTCATAATGTGACAGTCTGTAAAAGTGATTTTCACTTGCCCAAAATAAAAGAGCAGTAAGTGTGCTTTTAAATTGGCAAAGAAATTTCGTTTTGGGACTAATGTGACATTGCCAGAAAGTAAAACAGTTACTTTTGCAAAATTAGTTAAAGATGCTAATCATAGCATGAAATGTGGTGAGTGTAAATCTGACATGTTTTCAACATTAATTTTAAAGGAATACGGACAGTATGTAATTTTAATGATGCAACGATGTAGAGCTGATGGTTCAAAATTGGATACTTTAATAAAGAAGTTTACAGGACAGCAATTATCAATTTCAGGAAAAACTTTTGTAACTGTTGCAATAATTTTCCATGATGGACCTACTGTTACTTCTGGACATTACACAGTTTATCTTAAATGTGAAAAAGGTTGGACACTGTGTAATGATTCCCAATTGATTTTCAAACAACGTTTGCCTTTTGATTTAGCAAATTCCTATCTAATCTTCCTGAAACCTAAATTTTAGACAGATTTGGCAAGATCTGGACAAAATAATTTTACCATTTTACTGGATTACCATTGCAATTTTGTAGAAAAAAGATTTTTTAAATTATCATTTGGCCTAATGGAAAGATAACCAATTGTAATGTGGACTTTTTTAATTTTTAATGAAACTTTGAAAAACCAATAATTTAGAGATAATCGGTAACATCTGCACAATTTAAATTTTGGAATGTTATTGGACTGCCATTGGAATTTTTTTCAAAAATGATTTAAAAAATTACTATTTGGCCATGCGGAAAAGTAACCAATTCTATTGTGGACTTAATAAATTATTCCAAAAATTTTCGTGAACCAAAATGTAACAGAGAATCGGTGAGATCTGGACAAATTAAACTTTAGAATTTTATTTGATTACTGTTGGAAATTTATTCCCCAAAAAATTTTAAAATTACTATTTGGCCTAAAGGAAATGGAATCAGATGTATTTTGGAGTTATTTGAGATATAATATTGTGATTATACTTCTGAAACAAACATATCAGACGGTATTTTAAAGAAATAACTATTGGTATTAGATGATATTTTTTTAGAATATTATGCATTTCTATAATGTTAAGTTTAAGTAAAAAGAGATTCTGGGCTTTTTTATTACAATCTTTGTGATTGTTATTTTTTTTTGCCCGCTGTAAAATGATGAATGCAATTGCTTTCACAATTTATAGTGAAATGCAATATATTCTGAAAACAGCAAAAATAAGGCAAAAATATTTTTTGGAAAAAAATGTAAATATGTGTACTGTATTATAAATTGTTTTAAAAATATTAATACTTTTTTCTTTTTTTTCAGATTGATATAGAAAATTTTCGAAAACTAGAACCATTTTTAAAACTATTTTTTAAAAAAACAAATGAATAAATATTTTTTTGAATGAGTATGGTAAGTCAATAATAATAATTGTAGTCTCTCAAGGACCTTGTAATGTGATAATTGATTTTTAGTGTTTTTTTTTAAAAATAAAAAAAAAGTACGCGCACCGTACGCGTACAGTAAAAAAAAAAAAAAAAAGTTTTTAAAAACATATGTAAAAAAAAGATGAAAGATAAGGTTGGCTCTTAAAAGAACCGTTGTGTTCATGCAGGGACAGAGGAAAGAAAGCATGGAAAAATTAGTCTCTGTGACAAGTGTGCTGATCTATTTTGTTGTTCACTAGGGAAACACTGGTCTCCCTATGACAAATTAGATCATGACAAGAGGCACATCGAATATCAACCCTCAGAAAACGAGGGTTAATTTCCAGAGGGCCAGCAGAAGGAGATGCTCCCCCCACAGATGAAGGGCTCACCTGACCTGCAGAAGAAGGAGTCAGCCCTGCAGATGATGGTCCAGGCTGAGCTGCAGTGGATGTACTTGCTTGTCTTTCTGAAGAGTTACCTCCAAAAAGATGACCATGTGTCCTTCTGTGTACATCCTGGAGGTGTCTCTTCATGGTGTGATTCCCAAAGGAATACTTCCTGTCAGGATTACCTCTAGAAAGTACACGCTGACACAGCCTGCAAGTTACTAAGGGTGCATTCACCTTTTGCTGGCCTTCAGGAAAAGTAAAATAATCCCATACATAAGAGGGCTTTTGTTTCCTCGATCTCTGCCTCAAGACAGTGCTGCTAGTGCTAGCCTCACTCTCAGAAGAGCTCTGCTGTTCTGCCATCGTATCCCAAAGACAAACCAGCTCCTTCTCCCAAGGGATCACAAGCAGAAATTAGGGGAATGGGTGTGGTGTAGGAGAGTTCTAGAACTGAAAGTAGTTTCAACCAATCAAAAGTTGTGTTTCATGATCACATGACCTACCGTACGCTTACGGTACGCTTACGGTACGCTTACGGCAAAAGTGCGCATGCGCGTAAAAAAGACACGCGCTTGCGCGCATGCGCATAACAGTCACTACCCAACACTTCCGCGTAACGTGCGCGTGTAGCGTACACGCGTACGCGTCCCACGCGGAGGACACGCGGCTACGCAAATTGCGTAACTCTACGCAAACAGCGTAGATAAATTGCGGACGTTGCGTAAACCGTACGCTTACCGTAAGCTTACGGTACGCGTACTAAAAAAAAAATTTAAAAAAAAGGAAAAAATGTATTGCTAATAAATTTTACATGTTTATTTTATAAAATATATTAAAAAAAACATATTATAGAATTTTAAAAATTTAACCATAGTCTTTAAAAAAGGATAGAAAATTAAAATAAAAATATGTTTAAAAAAATAGAAGAAAAAAAACAAAATTAGCATTTAAAAAACCTTGCAAATTCACTGAAAAAACCATGGGTTTCACACACGTTATAGTTAGGACTTAGCATTTAAAAAACCTTAGAAATTCAGTGAAAAAACCATAGGTTTCACACACGTTATAGTTAGGAATTAGCATTTAAAAAACCTTAGAAATTCAGTGAAAAAAACCATAGGTTTCACACATGTTATAGTTAACTGGACATTTTACTCGTAAAAAACCATTGAAATTGCCCCGTTATAGTTAGTTCAGCTAACTATAACTCGCGCGCCCGCAATGCACTGCTGATGACGTCACATATTACATCACTCATGACATGGTCAGTGTCATCACTCATGACATCACTGATGACATCTCAAATGACATCACTGATGACATCACTGATGACATCATCCTTGTGATAGAGTGGCAGACCTCCTCTTCCCCTAATATAACCTTTGATACACACAATCAAAAATAGAAATTAAAATTTTAAAAACAATGGACATACCAATACCAGTTACAACAACCTATACAGTAATTCTAAGATCCAAATACACATCCACTCATTCACCAACAGTCCTATACAGTCACTCATACATGTACTCACTCATCATATGTACTCATACACGTATACATCCTGTTACACAATGCCACTCATCCATAGAGGTACTCACACACATAGTTAGTCATGCTAATAAAGAATCAAACATACATTTACTTGCATATACAGTTATACACACACCACCACACTTACTTCTACGGAAACTTACATATACTTAGTCTTTTAAACAATCACTTATAGAAACACATACTTATTCATACAGGAACTCTTTCAATCTCTCACTCTCACATATACTCACATATATACACCAATAGTCACATATACTAGTTTAAAACATATGTCGTTACACATAAAGACACTATTGAGACAGTCATTCACTCACTAACACACCCATACATACACTCATCCACCCATACAGTCCTGCACACATGCTGTCTTCAACACATACAAACAATGAGTCACTCATTCATGCACCCATGCACTACGTAATACCCCTCACCGAACCAGACACTCACACTCATACTGATACTCAAAAAACCAACTAATAACCTATTTAGACACTCATGTAGCTACACACCAACCCATGCAGCCACTTATACACAAAGTGAGAGACTGATACAGATATTTACATATTTAAACATTACTCACTAAGCCATGTATTCACTAAGATACACTTAATCAGTCAGTAATACAATCAATTTTTCAAAAACAATTCATCCATTTAGACACTTATATACCCATTTATTCTTCCATCGACCTTGAGATATACATATATAAAACATATTTAATTTTCAGAAAAACACACATTCACTGGATGATGTCATCAGTGATGTCATTTGAGATGTCATCAGTGATGTCATGAGTGATGTCACTGACCATGTCATGAGTGATGTAATATGTGACGTCATCAGCAGTGCATTGCGGGCGCGCGAGTTATAGTTAGCTGAACTAACTATAACGGGGCAATTTCAATGGTTTTTTACGAGTAAAATGTCCAGTTAACTATAACATGTGTGAAACCTATGGTTTTTTTCACTGAATTTCTAAGGTTTTTTAAATGCTAATTCCTAACTATAACGTGTGTGAAACCTATGGTTTTTTCACTGAATATATATATATATATATATATATATATATATATATATATATATATATATATATATATATATATATATATTATCTACTGGCGGTCGCCAGTAGATAGTTATAGTTAGGACCTATTTTCCATAGGAAATCCGCAACATTCTATTATCTATTGGGAATAACTTTGGCGACGGTTGGCGAATCTTCGCGAAAGTTTCCAAACTGTTGGCCAGCTCCGTACCGCTCCTACCCTGAAAGTTTTGTGGTGATTCGTCAAGCGGGAGCCGAGAAAAAAGGGGTCCCAAAATGCGTTTTCCCCTTGCAATTTCCCATAGGATCTGTTGTCGCAGCTACAGCCCGAACCGCTGAACAGAATGACACCAAATTTGGCAAAGAGGTAGTCCTCAGTTCAGACTCGTGCCTTTTGCATAAATGGTGTGAATCTGTTCAGTAGTTCCTGAGAAAATTTGGGTTAAAAGTACATATATATCTATGGCCGGGGAGGATCCGCGCACCCTACCCGCACTGTAAGTGCACCCTCCCCGAACCGAGCGCGCACCCTCCCGATCGCACGCTGAATGCTAATTGGCTGTCGAGAGTCTGTCTACATTCGAAACCAGGAACTGTTGGCGGCCATTTTCTGCCTCGGTAGAAGCGAGGCTGAAGAAGCAAGGGGAATAAGTGTGTAAAACATATAAAGGGGGCAGAAATACTCTGACCCTCTAGAGGTGCAGAAGGACACCCTGGGGCCCCCTTTTAAAAAAAAAAAACAAAAAAAAACTGCGAAATGCGTGAAGGGTGCGCGCATCCTATCGCGTTTGGTGCACGGATCCTCTCGCGTTGGGTGCGCAGATCCAAGGAATTTTTTTTTTAAAAAAGACAAGAAATCATTGGCTGTATGACAACTTTCTACACTGAAAGGTAGGGTGTATATTTCTGTTTTTTAAACGCATGATTCTTATTGGTTAACAAAAACTGATTGAAAGGAACATTATATATGATAAGCTGATATGTTGAAAAGTCAAGCACACTTGGGTGCCGATTCCGACCCTGTAAAACCCGGGTACGAACCGTCGGACGGAGTGTATTCTCCGTCCGACTCGTACCCGGGAAATCCACCTTACAAACCCGCTAGTACGATTCGTACAGAAATACCATTTCTGTATGAATCGTAAAAAACACCGACCGGCCAAAATATACCCACAATTCCGATCCGGGACACTGCGTACGTGACGTCCGGACGGAGTCAGGCAGCGTTTTACGAACCAGCAAGTACGATTCGTGCCTACGTCACTCCGCACGGATAATATTTTACGGCAGCCAAAAACTGCCGGGAAATTGAGGAGGACGCGAGGAAGGAGCACCTATATGCGACAGACACCCATGGACCCCATCCTACGTGTCATCCCGGCCCTCATAGCCTACGACCAGGTGCACAGGAACCGACGCAGACGCCGCAGAAGGTCAGAACAACACCCAGGGGCAAAGGTAGGGGGCAGGGGCAGGAAACATAACCCCCACCCAAGGCAAAATGTATACATGCCCTGTACATACCGTACCTCCAGGGTCTGGTCACTTCAGGGGGGGCGTGTTCACCAAGGCCTGCGTCCCACCACAACGGAAGTGGAGGTGGACGCGTCCCGTCACCACAACAATTGTGGTATGCACCGTACCCACGCCTTAAGAGCATGGGTATGGGTCGTACCACGCCTACCCCTACGTCACCCCAACAATGGTGGTACGGCTCGTACCCACGTTCAGTAGGCCTGGGTACGGGCCTTACCCCCACGGCACCCCAACAGTGGTGGTACGGCCCGTATCCACGCTCCACAGGCCTGGGTATGGGCCGTACCCCTATGGCACCCCAACATTGGTTGTACGGCCCGTACCCACGTACTGTAGGCCTGGGTATGGGCCATACCCCCAATGGTGGGGTGCCGTAGGGCTACGGCACATACCTAGGCCTGTAGAGCATGTGTACGGGCTGTACCACGCGCACCCCTACATCACCACTACAATGGTGGTACGGCCCGTACCCACGCCCTCAGAGCGTGGCTATGGTCCGTACCACGTGTACTCCTACATCACCACTACAATGGTGGTACGGACCGTAGCCACGCTCTAAGGGTGTGGGTACGGGCCGTACCACGCGCACCCCTACATCACCACTACAATGGTGGTACGGCCCGTACCCACGCCCTCAGAGCGTGGCTACGGTCCGTACCACCATTGTAGTGGTGATGTTGGGGTACACATGGTACGGACCATAGCCACGCTCTGAGGGCGTGGGTACGGGCCATACCACCATTGTAGTGGTGATGTAGGGGTGCGCGTGGTACGGCCCGTACCCACGCCCTCAGAACGTGGCTACGGTCCGTACCACGTGTACCCCTACATCACCACTACAATGGTGGTACGGACCGTAGTCACGCTCTGAGGGCGTGGGTTCGGGCCGTACCCAGGCCATCAGAGCGTGTGTGCGGGTGGGTGGGTGTCGTGCTACGATCCACATCAGTGGACAGAGACATAGGGGTGGGTGCCTATCACTCCCAGCAGTGCCCAGACATATGAGGGGTGGGTGCAGAGGCCTCCCAGCAGTGCCCAGACATATGAGGGGTGGGTGCCTATCACTCCCAGCAGTGCCCAGACATATGAGGGGTTGGTGCAGAGGCCTCCCAGCAGTGCCCGGACATATGAGGGGTGGGTGCCTATCCCTCCCAGCAGTGCCCAGACATATGAGGGGTGGGTGCAGAGGACTCCCAGTAGTGCCCGGACATAAGAGGGGTGGGTGCAGAGGCCTCCCAGCAGTGCCCAGACATATGAGGGGTGGGTACCTATCACTCCCAGCAGTGCCCAGACATATGAGGGGTGGGAGGCAGAGGCCTCCCAGCAGTGCCCAGACATATGAGGGGTGGGTGCCTATCACTCCCAGCAGTGCCCAGACATATGAGGGGTTGGTGCAGAGGCCTCCCAGCAGTGCCCAGACATATGAGGGGTGGGTGCAGAGGTCTCCCAGCAGTGCCCAGACATATGAGGGGTGGGTGCCTATCACTTCCAGCAGTGCCCAGACATATGAGGGGTGGGTGCAGAGGTCTCCCAGCAGTGCCCAGACATATGAGGGGTGGGTGCCTATCACTCCTAGCAGTGCCCAGACATATGAGGGGTGGGTGCAGAGGCCTCTCAGCAGTGCCCAGACATATGAGGGGTGGGTGCTTATCCCTCCCAGCAGTGCCCAGACATATGAGGGGTTGGTGCAGAGGCCTCTCAGCAGTGCCCGGACATATGAGGGGTGGGTGCCTATCACTCCCAGCAGTGCCCAGACATATGAGGGGTGGGTGCAGAGGCCTCCCAGCAGTGCCCAGACATATGAGGGGTGGGTGCCTATCACTCCCAGCAGTGCCCAGACATATGAGGGGTGGGTGCAGAGGCCTCCCAGCAGTGCCCAGACATTTGAGGGGTGGGTGCCTATCACTCCCAGCAGTGCCCAGACATGTGAGGGGTGGGTGCAGAGGCCTCCCAGCAGTGCCCAGACATATGATGGGTGGGTGCCTATCACTCCCAGAAGTGCCCAGACATATGAGGGGTGGGTGCAGAGGCCTCCCAGCAGTGCCCAGACATATGAGGGGTGGGTGCAGGGGATTCCCAGCAGTGGACAGAGACATGGGGGTGTGTACATCATCCTCCCATGAGCAAAACTCCATGGGTGCATGAAGGCATCCACAATGTGCGACTATGTTGAGAGTGCCATGACAACACATCACTGACAGCAGTGTCCCACTCCCATGAGGATGGATGTCCTTCCCCCACTGCATGACACACCACATGTTGGTGTGATGACAAATTACTCATGCATACCCACCCCTGGCGGTGCCAGCACAATACACACACTGAGATCATGTCACAAGACTGTATCCTCATGTTAAACCCCACTACACTAAGAGAGCCTAAGGGACCACCCACTTTCACCCACATTCCAGGACTGATAGGAATGTACAGCTGCTGGGGCATCCAACAAGTTGTTGCCTCACATGGAAGGAAAAGGACGGAGTACCCACAGATACAATGCCCACAAATGTCACTCATGTGCCCAAATACCCTGCACAACAAGTAACACATGTGTGCTAGGCTGGGAGTACACACATGCATAGTGCGGAAAAGGGACAATGTCCACATGAAGCCATGGCAACATACTCCATACACAAGTACAGTGACTACCAAGGATGGCACAGACGATACAGGCGGACACATTGCTGAGCAGGCATGGGCAAAGTTGAAGGGATCCCTCACACAGCAAGGAAATGTAGACACAGGTCAGCATAACAATTGGGAAACATCCTGCAGGGAAGATGTCAGGTGCCACAGAGGAAGGAACACTCCTTGGGACAATGTCACCATACAGTAAGAGCTTACATGACCAAAGATTATTTGCAGAGATCTTGTGATAGCACGCAGATACCAGGGTCCTCCCCATGAGCAGCACACTACAACATTTCCCAGACACCTAACACATTACCACCACCCCAACTCAGGGAGCAGCAGCACCAACAGCAAAACCAGAAATGCATTTGTGTGCAAATGAAAAACAAAATGCTTTATTCAGCCTAAAAAAGGAGGTGATGTGAAATGTACACTATATACAAGGCACATAGGCCAGTCCATTTGCAAATTCCGGGGGGGGGACACATTGGGATGCGTCTCCCCTAGCTTGCCTGCACAGTTCACATTTCCTTTCCATCCACAGGGGGGGGGGGGCATCACGTGGGGGGGAAGGACCAGGCACCGCAGGGACAGGAGGGGCAAGGGTAGGTGTTGTGGGTGCAGGGACAGACGACTCCACCACAGGGGGTGGGTCAGCACCAAAGGAGGTGGTTAGGATGGTGCTGCACACGGTAGCAAGGTCTGACAGTGTCTCCCCGGCGCCCGAAGGAACCACAGGCCCCAAGGAGGGGGGGGGGTCAGAGGGATGGGTTGCAGCGCTACCGGGGGAGGGTGTGGACAGGGGGGGGACTCAACTCGACCGCTTGCGGGGTGGTGTCACACTGGGGCTGAGGGACAGACTGGCCATGAAGGACTCTTTGTCCGACTGTTGGGCAGGGGAGCCAAGGGGAGTGGTTTTGGAGGAAGGGGGTCGTGAGGACTGCGGACTTCCACTGTCGCTGCGTGTCTGCCGTTTGCCCCCCGACCCAGTGGGTGGGCCTACTTCCCCCTGTGTGTGCGTGACAGGAGGTGTGAGCTTGGCCTTCCCTGTTGGTGTGCTGCCTGTGTCTGGTGGGGTGCGTGCATGGGGACATCTGGGTGTGCTTGGGACAGGCATGGGAGTGGGAAGTGTGGATGGTGCAGGGGTGG
This sequence comes from Triturus cristatus, assembly GCF_964204655.1. Taxonomy (NCBI): domain Eukaryota; kingdom Metazoa; phylum Chordata; class Amphibia; order Caudata; family Salamandridae; genus Triturus; species Triturus cristatus. The sequence continues at coordinate 1,119,022,085 of NC_140594.1, forward strand.
GGGGGACGGAGCGCTGCAGGAGACCCACTGCTGCCGTCAGTGACGAGTCCATGGACCTCAGCAACATCCGTTGGTCAGACATCGCTGATGACATGCCCTCCATGTACGACACCATCTGTGTCAGCAGTCTGGTGTGGCCATGGAGGACACTCAGCAGCGATGTCTGGCCAACCTGCAACTGCCGCAGGATGTCCACAGACTCGGCATTGACGGCAGCAGGGGAGACAGGGGCAGGGGGTGCGGTGCCTGGCACGAAGGAGACATGTTGTCGCCTAGCACGGACAGAAGGGACCCGAGCAAGTGGGAGGGCGGTGATGGGAATGGAGGGGGCGGCGAGAGATGTACTGCTGCTTTCAGCTGTGGGAGCAGCCTCCGCCCCCTCTGGGAGCTCAGACTCGGACCCGTCGGCGTCATAGTCGGTGTTGGGACTGGACAGGTCCTCCGCCTGACTCCCCTCTCCCTCCGTGCCACTTGCTGCGCCAGACTCCCCAGCACTGGTGGCACCGGTGCTGGATCCCTCCTCTACGTCCGTGCCGGTGTCTCCCTCGGTGTCCCCCGACGATGCTGTGGGCAAGGTGAAGAGACAGGAAATAATCAGACACCTGTATACATATGACACATGAGTCCAAACTACATAGGTCACAGTGCATAGCATGAAAAGCATCATGAGTAACATCTACAATACTACGCACATATGTAGGCCCTGCACCACACAGTTGGTTGACCCACCATGCCACTTTTAAACAATGGAGAGCATGACACAACAGCAAAGAACTTGATATTGAGTTATACAGAGAAGCTAGTGTCTGTGGACAGTCGAGCACAGCATCTGGACCACACACCGTTGCCAAAAATGGATGAGCAGGAACCATGTCTTTTAACTTTTGCCACATGCTGCAAAGCAAAAACATTAAACCCTGCACAACATGACTGGGTCAATACTTGTTGAGTATCTGCTCAGACTATCATTACACACAGGCCAGACCTGGCAAGGAGACATAAGGTTTGGACATGTAGGCCTTGCCCGCACAACCCCCCCCCTACCTGAGACAATGTGAATGAGACAGAGGAAGGACTTACACCTCTTAATCAGGGATCGCTAAAATGTACTCCATGACATCCTAATTGCACTCTAACTACCCCTTGTGGGGCTGAACACACATATTATTGACAAACAACCATCATCAGATAGTTGTACACAGACACACAGGCACTGGCCAGTGTGAGGATGCACAAGGCACATTGGGTCACACTGTACAGTGGACACATGTAGCACACTTTACGTAAATACAAATGAGGCCAGGGTACAATGCCACAGAGGCCAACCTCTGCTGAAGACACTGAGAATGTCCACAGTGTTGGATGACACACATGATTCCTAGTAAAAGGTGTCTCAGGGGACTGTAGTGGCCACACTGCTCCATGGTCCAGGATAGATCTGACTGCAACAGGAGCAACCGTCCTCGCACTATGCATATCTCCCCCTCATGCACATCATGTCTGAGGCCACAACATCTGTCATGCATGCTGCAAGGCAGTTAATTTTAAGCCTCACACTCCTATGTTGAGACTCTGCATCAGTGCCAACAATCATGGACCCCCAAATGACTGAACTGGACAGGGCACAGGCAAGGTCCCAACACATGTCACAGACCACCCCCATACATGATGCTGCAAGAATTGGGCACTTGGATTAACTGCCAGCCTAGATTACCTTGTTCAAGAGTGACTACACACAGACCAGGGTACACATGTCAAGGAGGGGAAGGGAGGAAGTACAGGACCGTTTGACTTTGGGGAACAGGATATGCACTGCACATATAAACCCTGGCAGTGTATCTAGGCGACTGAGCATTTCCAAAAGCTGGTGACACACAACAAACACACATGTACCTACCCCCTTCCTGCTGCTGCTTCTCCTGTAACCGCCTACCCATGTCAGGGAAGACCACCGCCAGGACACGCTTCATATGGTGGGTCAGACGCCGGCGCCCGCGGTTCTTTCCTTCAGGTGAGTCCCCCAGCAGGACCCGGGCGATCCTCCTGGTCCAGCACCGGATGTCCTGCCAGCATTTCCTCACTTGGGCCAGGCGCCGACTGCGACCCTCCACCGACCTTACGGCCCTGACGGCCCGCTTCCAAATCTCCCCCTTGGCGTAGGCGGCTACCTGTGAGGATGGCAAAGTGACACGACATCAATACACCTGCTCCATGTCACAGAGTCACACATTAGAACAATTAGGCTTGCTTGAACAGGGCATAGTATGCAGCCAACTCATTGCACCTTCGTCATAGGGACATTATCCTCTGGGGGAGGCAAAATGCACTACGTGGCATTGAAAGTACACAGGTGGCATGAGGGATGCGACAGAATCAATGATCATGGCTCACACTGTGCATCACAAGCAACACCAGGATCATGGACAGCACCTCAAAACAGTCACATGCCCCAGGCCACTGACGCAACCTCAGCGGAGTACACAGACACACACAGGCACAGGACAATCACCTGCCATTGGCAACTGCGGGTACAAACATCACTGTACATGTGCCACTTGACTGGGGGGAGTCACAGGTGTGGGCCTAGCTCAGCACGTCAGACACACAGCACGGCTCCCTGCTCACATCAGATGGGTAGGGCATATGCATCCTCCATGCAACACTCCACATAGACTGTTAGACCTGGCACCTTGGCGTGAGTCTCCCTTCCTCTTTTTTGGTTGCTGTGCCTCATGTGATTTTATGGTGTTGGCCGCTCAGCGCGCTGTGCCACTGCCAACCAGTGTCGCGGTGCGAGTGCTCCCTTGTAAATTGTATATGTTGGTTGGATTCCATGATTGGATTGTTTGATTTACTATCAGACCCCAGTAAAGTGCGCCAGGAGCGCCAGGGCATGTAAATGCAAACACCGCTGGTGGGCTTGCAGCACTGGTTGTGCCACCCACAGAAGCGGCCGGTAAAATATGTCTAAGGTCTGCCATCGCAGAACCTGCGTGCAGTCTGGTACTGACATGCTGACTGGCAAGTGCCCACACTTGCCGGTCCCTAAAACCTTCCCTTAGCTGCATGTTAGTCACCCCTCTGGTAGGCCCACGGGCAGGGTGCGTTGTAAGCCTAAGGTAGGACAAGCCTGGATGCGTGGCATGTCCTAGTAGTGAATGACCGCCATCTTGTTGTTCACTACTGCAAGGCTACCCTGTTCTCATAGGCCAGTATGGGCGGCCTGGATTGTTACACCCTATGATCCTAACCGACCCAGGGAACATGGTAGAAGATCGAGTTTAGTATGCCTGAACTCGGAATAATAAGGTACATCTTTTCGCAAGGTTTATTTTAATATTCCGGGTTTGCAAATGCCGCTTTTAGAAAGCTGGCCTTTGCTTGCCTAAACATTTCAGCCCGCCTCTGCGTGATGTGTATCTGATGTCTGGCTGGTGTGAGTAACAGGGCTGGGGGAACCCAGATGGGCAGGGCTAGGTAGCCTGGTAGTGAATGGGACTATCGACAGGTAGATGGGTGGGAGGAGTGCTCCTAGGCTCTGAATAGGACAGTACTCTGCCACCTCAATGCCGGCTCCGCCCCCTGTGGAGCGTCTGAGGACTCTGCCCTGCACTCTGAAAGGAGAAGCCTGCATCGCGTAAACAAAGTGCTCAGAAACCGGACTGAACTAGGCAAGGGCCCCCCTGGCCTGGGAGAACAAAAGATTTGCTGTATAAATGGAGGAGCCCTGCTCCTGAGAAACTAGATCCGCTTTTGACCAAGAAGAATCTCTGCCTGAGGAGGAGGCACCGGGAAAGCTGTAGGAGGAAGACTGTCCCTATCCTGGGGGATTGGCCTACAGTGGTGACCTTGCTGCCAAAGGGGAGAAGAGAAACTGTTGCTGAAGACTTTGCTTTATTTTACTTTCAAGACTTGTGCTTTTCCAAAACGATCTCCAAGGGCTTGGAACTGAGCTTGCCCCCTGAACTGAGCCCCAGGACCATTGGGCTCTACCTGATCTTCACTCGCCTGCCGCTGGACTGTGGTGTCCTTTCCCTCGCCGGAGCTGTGACCCTCGTGCCCCAGTCCCTCCCTGAGCCGTGACCAGGACTGCTTAGCCGCCCCCGCCTTGGGAAGAGCCTCGCTCGATCGGAGCCGCTCCCCCTACGCTGTGCTGGGCTGCCCCTGTCACCTCGCTCGTTGGAGGCTCGCTGTGCACCTTCACCCTCCCGCCGGAATCGGCGTTTGTGAGCATCTCCAAGCCTCGGACGGCCCAGACGTATCGGCGTGCCCGGCTGCCCCGCTTTGTTCACCCGCCACCTGCAACACCCCGCTCTTGTCGTTAGCCTGAAGATCAGACACCCATCGTGAAGTGTGGGAGCCTCGGACGCCGCCTCGCCCTTCTGTCGAAGAGCCGCTGAAATCCCGCACCCACCTTCGCGTCAAGAAACAAGGTACTGTACTTACGAACTCGACCGCGAGCTCGCATCGGATCCAGGGTCCGCAACGTTCTGATTTCCCTGTCATCTGTCGCGTGCTCCCGGACGCCGCCTCAGCACGAAGTACGCTGAGGCCCACAGTCACCTTGTGTCCGCCTAAAGAACTTTCCGTAACAAAGAGAACTTTACCGTATTCCTAAGAATTGTGGCCCCATCAGTTCATCGTTACTGGGCCTTATATTTGAATCTGCTGAATCTACATAAAAGCTTATTTTTATATACTTCCTGATTGGTGTCCGTTTGTGGTGCATGCAAAGGGTTTACTGTATGTGTAATTGCATTTGCTTAACCGTGTACGCCTGAGACTTAGCCTAGACTGCTCGCGCCACGCACCTAGAGGGTGAGCAGGGGTTATTCTAGGGAGTCATCCTTCGCCCTGACAAGAAGTAAAGGGTCCCTGCTTGTTGTGGGTTCACACCTGTGTCAACCAGAGCCCCCTCATTTCTAACATTGGTGGCAGCGGTGAGGATTTACGGATTTGCATTTGTGGTTTGCGTATAGTGAATCACTGATCACCACGTAGTGAGAGCAGACCAGTAACACAGCCACAAGACTAGCCATTGTTTTTGTTTTGCCAAGAATCGCCGTTGTTAGAACCATGCCTGGTTCACTTCCCGCCGGAAGGGCAGCTTCTATAATCTCTGGATTTGAGGACATAGATTGGGAAGAAAGCGCACTTCAGAATTATACCAATGAAGAATTGAAAGGTTTTTGCTCCAAGTTCAGTATTGCCCAAACTGGATTGAAAAGGAAGGAACAACTCGTGAAGGCGCTGAGGGCCTGGTATGAGTCAAAGGCACCAGAGAATCAGGTGGAAATGGTTCCACCAGAAAGTGTCCATGAGTTTGGCAGAGGCCTGTCGCCAGAAGAGTTGGCAGACAGGGCAGCAACCCGGGCACACGAAGTAGAGATGGCAAAACTTCATGGGCAGATGGATATGGAAAAACAAAGATTAGCCATGGAGGAAAAGAAACTACAATTAGAGCATGACATGAAGCTGAGGGAGCTGGAGCTGAAAGCAAAAAGTTTGGAGCTTAATCCCTCTGGTGGCAGCACACCGCCAGTACCGGCGGAACCAAGAGTTTATATTCCCAAGGATGTAGTGAAGGAGTTCTTCAAGAATGACGACATCGGGCAGTGGTTCAGAGCCTACGAGGTAGCCATGTCTTCCCACCGGGTGCCTGAGAAAGATTGGGGAGCGGGGTTGTGGGGACGGTTCCTGAGTGAAGGGCGGGACACACTGCTAGATTTACCTGCTGATGTTCATAATTCTTATGCCCATATGAAGGAAGCATTGATGACTAGGTATGGGTTGACCCCTGAGTTATATAGACAGAGGTTCAGGGGTTGCACTAAGATTCCCAATAGTACGTATGTGGAGTATGTGACTTTCTTTTGCAGAGCGCTGGATGGTTGGGTAAAGGGTAGTAAGGTAAATGATTATCAAGGGCTTCTTGATTTAATGGCATGGGAGCACTTGTCCAGTAATTGTTTTCCTGAGCTACGCCAGCACCTGATAGATAGTAGGCTGACTAACCCGAGGAAGCTTGCTGAGGAGGCGGACCGCTGGGTCAGTACCAGGGTCCACAAGGGTACCATGGGAGATTCCGCCAAAGGTGGGCAGGGTCCCCAGCAGAAGAGTTGGGGGGACAGGGGTAAACAGAAGCAGTTCCAAAAAGGGCCCCAAATTAGTCCCCAAGGGAACCAAGGGAAGGGTTCTCAGCCTCCCCCACCCCAGAAACCGACCGGGGCCCCGACAGGTCCTCCTGTTCAGAAGGGGCCCGTCAGATGTTACAGGTGTAACAACTTGGGGCATTTTGCCTCTGATGTAAAGTGTCCATTGTTTGGTAAACCAGCACCCACTGGTGCTCCACCCCGGCAGGTGACTAGTGTAGCCTTGGGGGAGGAGAGGGATGTCCAAGGTGGGTGGGGTCCCGCAGAGATGTCCCTGGTCTCGCTAGGAGACCGTGAAGTGGTCCCTCCAACCCAGCTGCCTGAGAACACTAAGAAGTACAGGCAGTGGGTGACCATAAATGGCCATAGGGTGGAAGCTCTTAGAGATACAGGAGCCAGTGTGACAGCTGTCAGGTGTCACCTGGTGTCTCAGGAGCAGGTGGTCCCCAATGCATTCTATCCCGTTGTTGCCGCTGACAACACAGAGAGGCACTGCAAGGTGGCTCAGGTTCCCTTCGAGTGGGGGGGGGTCTCTGGTACTCGTCAGGTAGCTGTGAGGCCCGCCATGCCTGTAGACTGTTTGTTAGGGAACGATTTGGAGAGCTCACCTTGGGCTAAGGTGGAGCGGAGTGCTCACCTGGAGATGTTGGGTATGCCGGATTGGGCGTGTGTCACCACACGGTCCATGGCAGCCAGTAGAGGGACTCAAGAGGTCCTGGAGCCTGAGAGGGAGGCCCAGGAACCGGCCTCGGAGAGAAGGAGCAAGGGGCGCGGGAAGCCGGCCCCTGAAGTTCCCACGGTCCAGGAGGAAGCAGACCTTGAGGGGGATGCCCTGGAGCCTACAGGGGAACAGATAGCTGAACTGGTAGACCTGCCGGAGCTGACCCATTGGCAGCAGGAAGGGGGTCCCACCAGGGAGGACTTTTGTAAGGCACAGAAGGAGTGCCCTTCTCTCATGGGTATGCGGCAGCAGGCTGCAGACCAGGCCGCAGGTGATCAGTCAGGATCACATTTCGTTTACTGGGAGAACGACCTCCTATATACAGAGCCTAAGGTTGCTGAGCCTGGGTCAGCCCGTGCGCTGGTGGTACCCCAGGACTTCAGAGCCTTCCTACTGGGGCTGGCTCACGATGTGCCATTGGCAGGGCATTTGGGGCAGGACAAGACCTTTGAAAGGCTTGTCACCCACTTTTATTGGCCTCAAATGCGCAGGAGCTCGGATACTCACTGCAGGACATGCCAGACTTGCCAGGCAAGTGGAAAGAGTGGAAGGAAGCAAAAGGCTCCACTCCAGCCATTCCCTGTGGTCGGTACCCCATTCCAGCGAGTGGGGATTGACATTGTAGGGCTACTGGACCCCAGGACAGCGATGGGCAATAGGTTCATCCTGGTCCTGGTGGACCATGCCACCCGGTACCCGGAAGCCATTCCTCTGAGGACAGTGACGGCCCCCGTGGTGGGACGGGCACTGATGGGAATTTTCTCCCGAGTGGGATTCCCTCTAGAGGTGGTGTCTGACCGAGGTACCAATTTCATGAAATCTCTTTGGCAAGGGTGTGGTGTAACCTACAAGTTCACCACACCTTACCACCCCCAAGGAAACGGGTTGGTTGAGAGATTCAACCGAACCCTCAAAGGCATGATAATGGGCCTAGAAGGACCCATGAGGCGTAAGTGGGACGTCCTCTTACCATACCTTCTCTTCGCTTACCGTGAGGTGCCACAGAAGTCTCTGGGGTTCAGTGCCTTTGAGCTTCTGTATGGTCACCCAGTCAGAGGACCTCTAAGTCTGGTCAAGGAAGGCTGGGAGCAATCTCCCAGGAAACCTCCCCAGAATGTATATAGTTACATGCTGGCCTTCAGGAATCAGACTAGGCGATTCAGGCAACTTGCTGAGGCAAATCTGGAAGCCAGCCAGGAGGAGATGAAGCGGTGGTACGACCAGAATGCCACTCTGGTAGAGCTTCAGCCTGGACAGAAAGTATGGGTCTTGGCCCCCGTGGAGCCGTGCGCACTCCAGGATAAGTGGACCGGTCCCTTTGAGGTGGTGGAGCGCAAGAGTCCTGTTACCTACGTGGTGGACCTGAAGTCTCCTAGGAACCCCTTAAGGGTCCTACATGTCAACCGCCTCAAGCCCCACTTGGAGAGGTCCCAAGTGGGCATGCTCTTGGCAACAGATGCTGGAATGGAAGAGGAGACAGAACCTCTTCCTGACCTCCTGTCAGCCAAGGAGCAAGATGGGTCAGTGGATGGGGTCATCCTCTCTTCCACCCTGACCCCTGAGCAACAGAATGATTGTCGCCAGTTGCTGGGACAATTTTCTGACCTGTTTTCCCTGGTCCCTGGTGTCACTGATTGGTGCGTCCATGATGTGGACACCGGGGATAGTCCACCTGTGCGGCACAAGGCCTACAGGGTGACTGACAGGGTGAGGACATGCATCAAGGAGGAGGTCTCCAAGATGTTTGCACTCGGGGTAATTGAGTCTTCTAGCAGTCCTTGGGCCAGCCCCGTGGTCTTGGTCCCAAAGGCTGCAGCGCCGGTAGCCACACCCGAACTCCGGTTCTGTGTGGACTACAGAGGACTCAATTCGGTCACCAGGACCGACGCACACCCCATCCCCAGAGCTGATGAGCTCATCGATCGGCTAGGGGCTGCCAACTACCTCAGCACGTTTGATTTAACGTCTGGGTATTGGCAGATCGCCTTGACCGAGGGGGCCAAAGAGAGGTCAGCATTTTCCACCCCAGATGGGCACTACCAGTTCCGGGTTATGCCATTTGGGATGAAGAATGCCCCTGTCACCTTCCAGAGGTTGGTCAACCAGGTGTTGGCTGGGCTGGATTCGTTCAGTGCAGCCTACCTGGATGACATCGCAGTGTTCAGCTCCACTTGGGAGGAACACTTGCGTCACCTCTGGGAAGTGTTGATGGCGCTGCGCAAGGCAGGCCTCACGATCAAGGCGAGTAAGTGCCAGATCGGGCAGGGTTCCGTGGTGTACTTGGGACACCAAGTTGGGAGTGGCCAGGTGGCACCCCTTCAGCCCAAGATAGAAACCATCCTGAATTGGGAGGCGCCAAAAACCCAGACGGAGGTGAGAGCCTTCCTAGGTCTCACCGGGTACTACAGGAGGTTTGTCAAGGGGTATGGCAACATGGTTGCCCCCTTGACAGCGCTGACTTCGAAGAAGCAGCCCAGGAAAGTGATTTGGACTGACACCTGTCAAAAAGCTTTTGAGGCCTTGAAAACTGCTATGTGCACGGCGCCCGTGCTCTTGGCTCCCAACTTCTCCAAAGAGTTTATCGTTCAGACAGACGCTTCAGAGCATGGTGTGGGGGCTGTTCTTTCACAGATTAATGAGGAGGGCCTAGATCAACCCGTAGCCTTTCTTAGCAGGAGGTTACTTCCACGGGAACAGAGGTGGAGTGCTATTCAGCGTGAGGCATTTGCTGTGGTCTGGGCGCTGAAGAAGCTAAGACCCTACTTGTTTGGGTCTCACTTCCGGGTTCAGACGGACCACAGGCCCCTCAGATGGTTGATGTATATGAGGGGTGAGAATCCAAAGCTGTTGAGGTGGTCCATTTCCCTACAGGGTATGGATTTCACGGTGGAACATCGCCCTGGTACGGATCACGCCAATGCTGACGGTCTGTCCAGATTTTTCCGCCTTAGTGATGAGGAACTCCCTGGGGTAGGGTAGTTCTCCCCACTTTTCAGCTGGAGGGGACACGTGTTAGACCTGGCACCTTGGCGTGAGTCTCCCTTCCTCTTTTTTGGTTGCTGTGCCTCATGTGATTTTATGGTGTTGGCCGCTCAGCGCGCTGTGCCACTGCCAACCAGTGTCGCGGTGCGAGTGCTCCCTTGTAAATTGTATATGTTGGTTGGATTCCATGATTGGATTGTTTGATTTACTATCAGACCCCAGTAAAGTGCGCCAGGAGCGCCAGGGCATGTAAATGCAAACACCGCTGGTGGGCTTGCAGCACTGGTTGTGCCACCCACAGAAGCGGCCGGTAAAATATGTCTAAGGTCTGCCATCGCAGAACCTGCGTGCAGTCTGGTACTGACATGCTGACTGGCAAGTGCCCACACTTGCCGGTCCCTAAAACCTTCCCTTAGCTGCATGTTAGTCACCCCTCTGGTAGGCCCACGGGCAGGGTGCGTTGTAAGCCTAAGGTAGGACAAGCCTGGATGCGTGGCATGTCCTAGTAGTGAATGACTGCCATCTTGTTGTTCACTACTGCAAGGCTACCCTGTTCTCATAGGCCAGTATGGGCGGCCTGGATTGTTACACCCTATGATCCTAACCGACCCAGGGAACATGGTAGAAGATCGAGTTTAGTATGCCTGAACTCGGAATAATAAGGTACATCTTTTCGCAAGGTTTATTTTAATATTCCGGGTTTGCAAATGCCGCTTTTAGAAAGCTGGCCTTTGCTTGCCTAAACATTTCAGCCCGCCTCTGCGTGATGTGTATCTGATGTCTGGCTGGTGTGAGTGACAGGGCTGGGGGAACCCAGATGGGCAGGGCTAGGTAGCCTGGTGGTGAATGGGACGATCGACAGGTAGATGGGTGGGAGGAGTGCTCCTAGGCTCTGAATAGGACAGTACTCTGCCACCTCAATGCCGGCTCCGCCCCCTGTGGAGCTTCTGAGGACTCTGCCCTGCACTCTGAAAGGAGAAGCCTGCATCGCGTAAACAAAGTGCTCAGAAACCGGACTGAACTAGGCAAGGGCCCCCCTGGCCTGGGAGAACAAAAGATTTGCTGTATAAATGGAGGAGCCCTGCTCCTGAGAAACTAGATCCGCTTTTGACCAAGAAGAATCTCTGCCTGAGGAGGAGGCACCGGGAAAGCTGTAGGAGGAAGACTGTCCCTATCCTGGGGGATTGGCCTACAGTGGTGACCTTGCTGCCAAAGGGGAGAAGAGAAACTGTTGCTGAAGACTTTGCTTTATTTTACTTTCAAGACTTGTGCTTTTCCAAAACGATCTCCAAGGGCTTGGAACTGAGCTTGCCCCCTGAACTGAGCCCCAGGACCATTGGGCTCTACCTGATCTTCACTCGCCTGCCGCTGGACTGTGGTGTCCTTTCCCTCGCCGGAGCTGTGACCCTCGTGCCCCAGTCCCTCCCTGAGCCGTGACCAGGACTGCTTAGCCGCCCCCGCCTTGGGAAGAGCCTCGCTCGATCGGAGCCGCTCCCCCTATGCTGTGCTGGGCTGCCCCTGTCACCTCGCTCGTTGGAGGCTCGCTGTGCACCTTCACCCTCCCGCCGGAATCGGCGTTTGTGAGCATCTCCAAGCCTCGGACGGCCCAGACGTATCGGCGTGCCCGGCTGCCCCGCTTTGTTCACCCGCCACCTGCAACACCCCGCTCTTGTCGTGAGCCTGAAGATCAGACACCCATCGTGAAGTGTGGGAGCCTCGGACGCCGCCTCACCCTTCTGTCGAAGAGCCGCTGAAATCCCGCACCCACCTTCGCGTCAAGAAACAAGGTACTGTACTTACGAACTCGACCGCGAGCTCGCATCGGATCCAGGGTCCGCAACGTTCTGATTTCCCTGTCATCTGTCGCGTGCTCCCGGACGCCGCCTCAGCACGAAGTACGCTGAGGCCCACAGTCACCTTGTGTCCACCTAAAGAACTTTCCGTAACAAGGAGAACTTTACCGTATTCCTAAGAATTGTGGCCCCATCAGTTCATCGTTACTGGGCCTTGTATTTGAATCTGCTGAATCTACATAAAAGCTTATTTTTATATACTTCCTGATTGGTGTCCGTTTGTGGTGCATGCAAAGGGTTTACTGTATGTGTAATTGCATTTGCTTAACCGTGTACGCCTGAGACTTAGCCTAGACTGCTCGCGCCACGCACCTAGAGGGTGAGCAGGGGTTATTCTGGGGAGTCATCCTTCGCCCTGACAAGAAGTAAAGGGTCCCTGCTTGTTGTGGGTTCACACATGCGTCAACCAGAGCCCTCTCATTTCTAACATAGACACTCACCCACATGACGGGGGACTTACACACACGCCAATGTCCCGGGGCCGTACACATCATGTGGACACTATCACCACAGGTGCATTCAACTCACACACATCTGTGGGTACAGTCACCTGTCACACTGGGGGGACCAGAGAATCACATCAGGACTATAGAAACAACATTCCCAAGTGGATTAGCCAGGCTGAATGTGGCATGCACCATGCAGTGATTGTCACAGTTAGCACAATGCAAGTGAGGAGTGCAGATATGAACCACATCATGCTCTGCATGGGAGACATAAGGCATTCCTCCCCCTGGGACCCACCATGAACAACATTGCATGTCTGTCACACCAGGACACAATGCCTGAAGTGACAGACACAAAAAAATGGGCACAGTCAAAGCTAGTGGAGTCAGCACTCACCTGCTCCCCTGGTCTCCCATACAGGCTGGGGTACTGTGGGAGGATTACGTCCAGCAATGCATCATTCTCCTCTTGGGTGAATGGCTGGGCCCTCTCCACAGACCTGGACATGGTGCCAGAGGAATCACGAGCAGCAGCAGTGGTGTGGAATAAAAGGTTGTGCAGGCAAGTGCTCTCTCATGGGTCCTGGCTGCCTTATATCTCCCTTGCTGGGCTGTTTCATTTACAGGAGTACAGAGTGATTGGTCAATCTCATTTGCATCCTACGTTTCCTCCAATCCCTTTGTATTTGTATTTTTGTATTTGTATGTGGATTTATTAAGCGCGATTGATGCCCGGGGGCGTCCAAGCGCCAATCCCTTTAAACCTACCCCAGTGAGGGCCTTTGCATGGTTCAAATTTTGAGCATGATGTCAAGTCAACAACCACTTTGCAACATAGTATATTGTATCCAACCGACCTTTGCTGGTCACCTGATGTAGATTTTTGAACAGGAAACTCGGTCTCCATGACAACCAGCATGCATTTTGGCCCTTATACTTGTCCCTCATGTTTCCCCTATGTAATTTCACTATCCACAGACACGTACGGTGCGTTCCACACGTACCCCTAGGGCACCACTACTCCAGTGATACGGTCCGTACACGCGTGTGTAGGGTCCGTATCACTTTGGTGGTGTTGCCGCAGGCGTACGCCATAGTGATACGGTCCCTACACACGCGTGTACGGACCGTATCACTATGGCGTACGCCTACGGCAACACTACCAAAGTGATACGGATCCTACACACGCGTGTATGGACCGTATCACCATGGCGTACGCCTACGGCAACACTACCAAAGTGATACGGACCCTAAACACGCGTGTACGGACCGTATCACTATGGCAGTACGCCTACGGCAACATTACCAAAGTGATACGGACCCTACACACGCGTGTACGGACCGTATCACTATGGCGTACGCCTACGCCAACACTACCATGGGGATCGGACCAGTGTGTACACGTACGTGTGTACGGTCCGTACACACACGCGTACTCCTACACAAAGGCCATAGAGTGATACGCCCGTGCACATGCCCTCTGAGCGTGTGTACGGTGCGTTTCACAGCTCACACTGGTGATAGGAGGTGCACAGGAAAGGAATTGAGGTGTCTGACTCGCACAAGGATGGACATGAAATCATTGTCAGTGCAGTCCTTCATGTGTAGGGCCTAGGTGTGTGAGGCAGTGATGTGGCACATGTCTCCTCATGTTTTACCACAATAGTTGTGTCATGACCTATGAACACATGTCTTTTGTGATGGGGCACTATTTGGCGCACTTCCCCTTTACACCTTTTACATGTGTGCATGTAGTTCACACTTGTCAAGCACTGCATCACTGACATGGCACAGTCACCAACACCCGCAACTGTCCCCTGATGCCAGGTACACAGCTGATGACACCTGACATCTCACTACCAGCGTGCCAATGTCATGTGTGTGTCATGTGTGCCCATGATCTTGCTGTTGGTGTTCCGTCCACTTCATCTGCTGTAGCTGCATCCAACATGTGTCTGTGTGAAGATGCCCATGTCACACCAGTATGCACACCAGGACACATGTGGAATGATACGTAACGTGTGTCTGTATGCATCCAACAGGGACGTGCGTTCTTAGGACATATCTGCGTAGTGTCGATGTCTGTGTGATCATTTTTGACATGTACCCCTTCATGGCAAGGTGTGTGGTCTGTCCTTTTTTCCATGACATGTGACCTGTGCGTCTAGCTTGCCGGCAGCTGTCTGTATGAGATGACTTCCTTCACATGCACATATGTGGATGTATGTCACTCCTGTAATTTGTCTGGCCGTTCACTCACACTGGCCCACAGCTCCTTTCATGGCATGTCACGTAGACCTTGCCAATCCATGTTTGCAGCTGGCTCTTGTTAGGAGTATCACCTTGCTGGCATACGTGTGCAGGTTGTATTGCACAGTACATACTCTGTATGTAGCACATGTGTATTAGCAGTTGGACATGTGCTCAGTGCATTGACATCGGTGTAGAAATGTACTCAATCTTCGTTGTTCCTTCCAAATTTCTGCAGGGTACCGCCTCTCCCCCGACCAATGCCAGACTTGGGTGCCATGAGGGAACGTGACTGCATACGCCGCTACAGATTCCCCCGACAGTTAATTGTGGACCTGACAAACAGGCTGGCACCACACCTCCAACTGCGACACAGTTATCCGACCGCGCTGACCCCAAGATGAAGGTGATGTCTGCCCTACATTACTTTGCCACCGGTATGTTTCAATTCACCATAGCTGATGTGGGTGGCATGTCCCAGACCCTGTTCAGCCGTGTCCTGCATGATGTTTTAGAAGCCATGTTGGAGCACCTGGATGAATTCATCCATTTTCCAACTCGTGAGCAGTTGACAGGTATCAAGGGTGAGTTCTATGCCCTGGGAGGGATGCCCCATGTAATTGGGTCCATTGATGGGACACATGTGGCTTTGGTACCACCACAGGCACAGGAGGTAGCCTTTCGTAACCGTAAACATTACCACTCCATTAATGCCCTTGTGGTGTGT
The DNA here is from genome assembly GCF_964204655.1 of Triturus cristatus. Lineage (NCBI taxonomy): Eukaryota > Metazoa > Chordata > Amphibia > Caudata > Salamandridae > Triturus > Triturus cristatus. Next base: position 1,119,037,216 of record NC_140594.1, read on the forward strand.
CTTGCTAACATGCTGATTTCCAATGTCTGTGCACGTTTTTCAGGGTCAGCACTTGATGCCTACATCATGAGGCGTAGCAGGGTGCCAGAAATGATGCTGCAGCTGCACAACGAACGAGCATGTCTTGTTGGTGGGTAGACTGTTTGTCCAGTATTCAGCGGTATCTTAGTATGTGATGGCATCTCCTGACCCACTTCTTTACATGATGCTTCCATGTAGGGGACTCTGGCTATCCCAACATGCCATGGCTGGTGACGCCTCTCCGCAACCCGAGAACAGCTGCAGATCACGGTTATAACAACGCCCATGGACAGACCAGGCGGGTGATTGAGAGGACGTTTGGCATCCTGAAGAGCCGATTCCGATGCCTCCACAAGACCGGCGGGTCCCTCCCATATGCACCGGTGAAGGTCTGCAAAATCTTTCTCATGTGCTGCATGCTGCACAACATGGCAGTGGAGAAAGCTGTGCCACTCATCCTGGATCCCGATGAGCAGGAAGTTCCACCCATGGAGGATGACGGCCTTGGTCACGAGGCAAGTGAGGAGGAGGAGGAGGAGGACATCCGGAGTCAGCTCATACGCAACTTCTTCTCATAATGGTGAGTCCCTGGGTCTGAGTGTGCACGCTTGGAGCCTTGTGTGGCATGTGTTGCAATATGTGTGTCTAGCTGACTGTCTGCTAAGTGACTTTGAGGTGTGTGCTGATGTGTCACTCGAGTGCTGATGTAATTCCACACATTTTAGCTGACACACTCAACTGGCAACTTGCATGGTGTCAACCTTATTCATGTAGAGTACATGACCATGCATGCGGATGACTATGTTTTTCCTGACTTCTTGTGTGTCTCTCATCCCCAGGTAGTTGCGCATGCTATCTGCTCGTGGCATCGTTGTGCTCCTGCTATTCCTCATGAGTAATGCAACGTGTGCTGAATCAGCGTTGAATTTACGGACATGGTGAAAAATCTCCTTTGGGTAAGGATTGCAGCAAGGCTTTTTGGGTGTGGTAGTTGTTTGTGATTTGTGTGGGCACTGCTCCTGTGCAGGTATTGGTACTACGCATACATGTCGACTCACCATGGGGCACATGACATGTGGCATGACTCACATGATTTGATAGTCACACTTCTTGACAGTCATCTGTTATGGGATTGTGGTTTGTGATGAAGGCATCAATGTGTGTACAACTTCCCTCGGAAACATACGGGGATCTACGAGTGGACATAATGCGGGACATCCCCATATGATGCTCAATGGGTAATTGCAGCCTCTACGTGTGCAGCAGGGGATGTGTGGCTCAACCCCTTCACTTGTGTGCCAGTCCAATGGATTTACAGCATCTGTGGTGCCCGGTGTAGGTCCCACATGTTAATCCAATAGACCTGTGAGTCTGTTAATGTTGATGCTTTTGAATAGGTGTGAGCCTGAGTAATAAAGGTGTTCCTCATTCTCCAAGGTGCCTCATCTCTGTCAATGCAGGTCTCTTGCTACTGTGCATGCTGCATCTCTGGCATGGTTGTCAAGGATTGTGCATATGAGTCTATGTGTAGATTAGCAACCTGCATGCTGTTCTTCATGTATTTGATTCTCTATTGTGCATGATGTCCATGGCTGTGTATGTGTTTTGGCATGTTAGTCTCTCCCACGGCCCGTCAACACCTTCTGGGGTGTGTTTCCTGTGCGCAGCTCGGCCTTCAGTTTCATGATCCGGTGTCAGTCATCTTTGGTGATTGTGCATCCTTTGTCTCTGGGTGTGCCATTGCACACCGGTAACTCCTTCCTTGACATACACCTGTTGCAGTAGTCCTTTCTGACATCCTATTCTTTGTGTGGATATTGTGGCATGGTTCCCAGGACATGCCGCCTGCTGTTGCATCCACTGCAGCAAGGGCACACGTAGTTTCCTGATTTGGCAACACACACACATCATAGGTGCTCCTCCCTTCCTCCCTCCACACATTCATTTGGCTGTCTTCAGCTTGTCTGTGCCACAGTTGCGGCCACGTGGTACCAAAGGCTGGACCGTCTGCACATGCAACATGCACTTTGCAGGGCCCTCAGGTCCTTGCATGACCCACATCACACTGCAGTCTGATGTTGCAGCCACCCTCCAAGCAAGGTCCATCCACACATCTCCCGCCTGCTCTCAGGCATGCACTGAGCGCAAACACAACACCTTTGCATGATGACTGTGCAACTCCGACTGCCTACACAGCGCTGCTACGCCTTCCAGGACCTGTCACACCCAGCAGGTCATGTCCCTCCTACTCCCCACCGGCCCTGTACCCCTGCAAAGCCACGGGAGTGGGACTTAAGGCTTCTGCATGTAGTATGCTGTCGTCGTGAGGCACATGGCACAGGTATCATCTCTCAGCGTGTCAATCTACAATGTGTCCAGGACCCCCCTATCAGGGCCGGCTTTAGGGCGGTGAGACCGGTGCCACCGCACCGGGTGCTGGCTTCCTGGGGGCACCGTGTTTGAAAGTTTATTATGCTTTCGAAGCACCTGCTGCAGCATTTCTTTCCCCTGGCAATTACCAGGCCTCACATAAATGTCAAGATAACTCGTGTGATTAATTATCTTCCTGGAGAGAGATCAGCATTTTGTATAGTTGAGGTTTTGACTTTAAGGTGAAGTTCGTGCAGAGGGTTAATATGCCTGCTGCAAAGAACGTGTACCAAGTAGATTACAGAGTGTGTATGATGTAAACAGATCAGCAGGTTACTGCTTTCAAGAGACATCTTTTTAGTTACTTGCAATTTATTACTTAAAGCCCTAATATAGAATAGTGAGCTATTAACTTTCATCCTAGAACTGCATACACACTGCAAAGTATACATTATTAGAACATTGATTAACGTTACAAAAAGGGTTAATTTGGCTAGAAATCGATTCTTATTATTAAAGAAAACTCCCAACTATGCTGTTTCTTTTTCAACTCTGAGTTTGTGCTTCTCCACACCAAGCACTCTTAAACTATCCTGACTGCCAGTATGGATGACATGTGACTCCTACACTTTTAGTCCTTTGGCTTATGTAACATTTTCTATACACTGATTTACAGAGGTATGATTGATTGTCTCTGTGTAATGTGTGTGATGCAAAGTGCTCGGACACCCTACACTGGTACACTGGTGTGAGTGGCGCTATATAACTAATTCAATGCATCTGAGAGAGTGTGGTTATGGAGGCTTGATCACTGTTAAAGGGTGCTAGTGAGAGAATCCGTGGTGGAGGAAGTCATTGGGGGGGCGCCAACAAACATTGTCGCACAGGGCGCCACCAGCACTAAAGCCGGCCCTGCCCCCTATCCACCATCACATGCGCACACGACCTCATCAACTCGTATGCCATTGGCAGCCAGGCGCTCCTCACCCTCACCAAGGAAGCAGACATTTCCAGTTCCACTATTCAAGATTGCATGGGATCCATAGATGAATGGCAGGACAGCACCCACCTGAGGCTGGACTTGTACAGGACTGAGGTCAACATCTGAGGATTGTCCCCTTACAGCTGGGTCAACTGCTTGTGTCCGACCCACAGAAGCCCCGCACAGGCACCCAGTGTCCACGCACACAAGATGTTGTGCGTCATGGATTGCTTGCTCACATTTGCCATGGTAATCACCAGCATCTGTACCTCACACTGCAACACCCTCAGCATTATGCACATGGTCCACAGATTGATCCACTCCAAGGTAAGACGGACCATCCCCCAGGTCCACAACAACATCCATGTCAAATACTGGCCTGCCCTCTAGGGAGCAGCCACATCCACACTCCCGGGACACTAGTCCACATCCAGGCTGCATCTGCACACCTCAGCGTCAACATCCCGCGCCCCAGCCACATCACTGTCCAGCAGGGATAGCTGCAATGGATCACTGTGTACTGCAGGATGACCTTCAGACTCCTCACCCACACTCAGGAGGCAGGCCACAACCCTGACCATTAACCAACGTTTTGTACCACTGTCATCCGAGACCCCGTAGTACCATCTCCGTGCATCCAACTTTGACCTAGCCACCATTCTTCAGATCCACCGTACTCCTGCATGCAGGACATGGTTCTCCCACCTGGGAACACATACCTGGGACTCCCTCCCCGAAAACCTCCAAATGAGGCATGACCTCTACGCCTTCATGTTAGTCTTCCAAATAGGTGTGTCCTCACAGTTTCTCTAGCAACCCCCCCCTCAGCAGCTTGAGGCCATCACAGGTGAGTATTGTACTCCATGTCTGCATTGAATGATAACTTGTGACCCATGTGTGTCCTGTACCAGACTCAGATCCCAGGGTATGGATGGGTGGAGTTGGTTCAACACTCAGGCATAGTTAGACATGTACACAGACATATGTTGTGGACTAATGCCAAATGACAGCAACATCTCATGGCAAGAAAAAAAGGATTTTATTTTTGGTGGGGTGAGTCTTTTGGTAGATGTGCCAAGGTGCTCTACCGGGTGCATAGAATCCAAAGTTCACAGGGGGAGATGGCATCCTTGTCAGTTGTAGTCATCAGAGTCCAGACCACAGTGTGGGTCATCATTGGTCAGACTGTGACCAGCAAGTCCATGTGGCAGAGAATGTCATTGGGTGAGGTGGTGCTGTTGCGCCAGAGGTCCAGGTGCCAGGCCAGGTGACCTGGGAGATGTGTATGATCCGCTGACTCTCAGGGTCTTTTCCGTGGACTACCCACCTTCCTCGCGGGACCCTCAGATGCAGTCCTTGACGATGTCTGTGATGCTCCGTCGGACAAATCCTCCTCCTCCTCCCTCCCTGTGGCTGGTGGTGGTCTTCGCTTGGTGGCACAGGGAGGGTTGCCCATGTTGTCAGCGATCCGACGGAGTGAACGGCTCATGTCCGTTTGCACCGCCAGGAGCTCAGCCAGTCTTGCCTCCATCCGTCCTTGGTGTTGTTGTTGACTGGCATGTTGCTCGGCCTGCAGGTTCTTCATCTCGTCGAGGGTCCCCTTGATGTCTGTGAGGCTCGACACAACCTGGCTGATGCCCCTGGTGTCACGCCGGTATGTGTCCAGGATGTGGCGCATGTGTGCCATACCGGTTCCCTCAGCTGGCTGGTCAGGTTCTCGCCTCCGCCTGCCTCCACTCCCACCACCCCTGCCCACACAAGCCTGGCCTGCCGTTGTGGGCACATCGGGTCTACGGGACCCCTGAGGGATGGCATTATCGTGGTCATCTGCCTCCTCCTGGGTGCCCGGAGAACCTTGTCCCTCCTGGTCAGACTGGCTGTGTTGTTCAGTGCGAGCAGGGCTCCTGGTTGTCTCCTGGGAGGTGGCAGGAATGGTGGTGGTGGTTGGCCCAGATGTACCTGACGCAGGTGCCGCAGGGGCTTGGGCACCAGAGGGGCCAGGTTGGTCGGGGTCTCCACGGAGTGGTGGGAGTTGTTGCTGCCGGTGGGGTCATCTTCACGCTGAGCCTGGGACTGTGATTCTTCCCCCCCATTGTTGGAGGGAGGTCGATGACGTTGCCCTGTGCGTGAGAGAGAGACAATGTTAATGCTGTTTCATGCGTTCCTCCAGGTGGTTGGATGTGCCTTGCATTCCTCTCAATGTACACTTGGGGATGTGTATGTTGCGGGGGACAGGTTGGTATGTGCTCCTGAGTGTTTGGCAGTATATTTTTGGCTGGTATGCTTATTTGGCTATGGATTGGTATTGTTGTGTCACATGTCCATTGTGAGAGTGGGTGAATCCGTTGCCTGCCCCGGGGGTGTGTGCTTGTGTAAGGGGGGTGTGACCGGGCCTGCTGTTGGGTGTAGTGTGGTTTGTCATTGGGTCTCCCAGGTGATGTGTCTGTCCCCTCATGGTGCATGCTGGCATGACAGTGTGGGTGAGTTCCTGTGCTGGGTATGTGAGCTTGTGGAGTTGTTGTTTGAGTGTACAGTGGTCACAGGAGGGCCTTGTGCTGCCTACAGCAGGGCCAAGTGTCAGCTACCTTGTCAGTACTTTGCCAGTCCCTGTGCATTGGGCATGGTGCATGGGTATGACCCTAGGCCATATGGGCTGTGGGCATTGGTGTCTGGTTCTGAGTTGCACAATGTGTTGTGTGAGCCCCACCCTCCCAGCATCCCGGACATCCAGTCTTGTGTTTGTGGTTGGTGTGGCCTGGGACATGGCATTGCCTTTATTTGTGAATGGGGCATGGAGACGTTAGTGGCATGAGCGTGGTTTTTGGGTGTGGTTGTGTACAGTGAGGGCTTGCATTTGGTGTATTTGTGGTGTGGATGCCATTCCCCCCATGTTACGTGAGTTGTTTGTGTACTCACCAGGCTCTGCGACTCCTTCGACTCCGTGTACTCCCACCGGCGGCAGCGTGGCCATCACCTTTTCCTCCCAGGGATGGTCATGTACGGGTCTGCGGGGCAGCCCACCTCCAGTGATGTTACTCTGGGCGTATTCCTCATTCATTTTCCTCCTGACTGCCCTGCGCAGATCGTACCACCTGTTCTGGAATTCATGCCTGGTCCTTCGGATGGGCGCAACAGCATTCACCTTATCGACGATCCTCTGCCACAGGCTGGTTTTTTGGGCTACGCTGGTCTGTCTGACCAATGTTCCGAACAGCTGTGGCTCGCCTCTGATGACTTCGGTGACAAGGATTTCCAGCTCCGCCCTTGTGAACTTTGGATTCTTGTCTGTGGGCATGGTGTGGGGTGTGGGTGTGGATGGTTGTGGGTGTGTGGGTGTGAATGTGACGGTGTGTGTGTGAAGGTGAAGAGGGGGTGTTTGTGAAGGAGGTTGTGTGAAGGTGTGTTAGTTAAGGTGTGGTGAAGATATAGGTAAGGTGCAGTTGTTTGTCTGTGGTGTCTGTCAGCAGTGGGTCTGTTGCAAAGGCTCATGGGCTATGTGTGTGGGCCCTTTTTATTGGTCCGTTTGTGGGTGTGGCTGTGTTTGAATTTGTGGTGGGTGTGTTATAAGAGGTGGTTGTGGTTTAGGGCCTCTGTTTGCCTGTTTGGATGTGCCAGGTCAGTCATAAAGATGTATTTTGTAATGTTGACGTGTTTTTTGTTGTGCGAGTCGAATTGACCCTCCTTGTGCTGTTTTACAGTGTCCTGGTTATGTACGAGTATTTTTCGCATAGGTACGGTCCGTACATACGCGATGCTGGGCGTGGGTGCTGGGGTTCGGTGTTGGGGTACGGTGCGTCCAGGTGCGGGGCTGTGCTACGGTGTTGGGGTACGGTGCGTACATACGGGGTGCTGGGGGTATACGCTGGGGGACGGTGCGTACATACGGGGGGCTGGGGGTATACGCTGGGGGACGGTGTGTACATACGGGGGGGCTGGGGGACATTGCGTACATACGGGGGCTGGGGGTATACGCTGGGGGATGGTGCGTACATACGGGGGCTGGGGGTATACGCTGGGGGACGGTGCGTACATACGGGGGGGCTGGGGGATGGTGCGTACATACGGGGGGCTGGGGGTATACGCTGGGGGATGGTGCGTACATACGGGGGGCTGGAGGTATACGCTGGGGGACGGTGCGTACATATGGGGGCTGGGGTATACGCTGGGGGACAGTGCGTACATACGGGGGCTGGGGGACGGTGCGTACATACAGGGGGGCTGGGGGATTGTGCGTACATACGGGGGCTGGGGGTATACGCTGGGGGACGGTGCGTACATACGGGGGCTGGGGGTATACGCTGGGGGACGGTGCGTACATACGGGGGGCTGGGGGTATACGCTGGGGGACGGTGCGTACATACGGGGGGGCTTGGGGACAGTGCATACATACAGGGGCTGGGGTATATGCTGGGGGATGGTGCATACATACGGGGGGCTGGGGGACGGTGCATACATACGGGGGGCTGGGGGTATACGCTGGGGGACGGTGCGTACATATGGGGGGCTGGGGGTATACGCTGGGGGACGGTGCATACATACGGGGCTGGGGGTATACGCTGGGGGACGGTGCATACATACAGGGGGCTGGGGGACAGTGCGTACATACGGGGGGCTGGGGTATACGCTGGGGGACGGTGCGTACATACGGGGGCTGGGGGTATACGCTGGGGGACGGTGCGTACATACGGGGGGGCTGGGGGACATTGCGTACATACAGGGGGCTGGGGGTATACGCTGGGGGGCGGTGCGTACATACGGGGGCTGGGGGTATACGCTGGGGGACGCTGCGTACATACGGGGGGGCTGGGGGATGGTGCGTACATACGGGGGGCTGGGGGTATATGCTGGGGGACGGTGCGTACATACGGGGGGCTGGAGGTATACGCTGGGGGACGGTGCGTACATATGGGGGCTGGGGGTATACGCTGGGGGACAGTGCGTACATACGGGGGCTGGGGGACGGTGCGTACATACAGGGGGGCTGGGGGATGGTGCGTACATACAGGGGCTGGGGGTATACGCTGGGGGACGGTGCGTACATACGGGGGCTGGGGGTATACGCTGGGGGACGGTGCGTACATATGGGGGGCTGGGGGTATACGCTGGGGGACGGTGCGTACATACGGGGGGCGGGGGGCTGGGGGACAGTGCATACATACGGGGGCTGGGGTATATGCTGGGGGATGGTGCATACATACGGGGGGCTGGGGGACGGTGCATACATACGGGGGCTGGGGGTATACGCTGGGGAACGGTGCGTACATATGGGGGGCTGGGGGTATACGCTGGGGGACGTTGCGTACATACGGGGCTGGGGGTATACGCTGGGGGACGGTGCGTACATACAGGGGGCTGGGGGACAGTGCGTACATACGGGGGGCTGGGGTATACGCTGGGGGACGGTGCGTACATACGGGGGGGCTGGGGGACGGTGCATACATACGGGGGCTGGGGGTATACGCTGGGGGATGGTGCGTACATATGGGGGGCTGGGGGTATACGCTGGGGGACGGTGCATACATACGGGGCTGGGGGTATACGCTGGGGGACGGTGCGTACATATGGGGGGGCTGGGGGACTGTGCGTACATACGGGGGGCTGGGGGTATAAACGGGCTGGGGGTATACGCTGGGGGACGGTGCGTACATACAGGGGGCTGGGGGTATACGCTGGGGGACGGTGCATACATACGGGGGCTGGGGGTATACGCTGGGGGATGGTGCGTACATACGGGGGGCTGGGGGACGGTGCGTACATACGGGGGCTGGGGGTACTGTGCTGACATACAGGAGTACGGTGAAGACATGTGCGGGGTGAGTGAGGCTGTACGACTCGTCTCCGGGCACAAGTTTACCCGTGTACATGTGTGCTACAGCGTTCGCTCCGTATGGAGCCTTTTACATGCGGTTGTGGATTCGGACGGGTGGTACGGATCGTACTTGCGCGCTCGGACTTCTGTTTTACGATTTGCACGTAAAAATGTCCGGCTCCCTTTCGGACACTTTTCCCGACGCTATTCGGACGTGAAAATTTACGGATCCCACTCGGACCATTTTCCCAACGCAATTCGTATGTATTTTTCACGTACGAATCGTACTTCGCAGTTTGTACGGTACTTGTACGATTCGTACGTGAAAATATACGGATACGATTCGTACGCAAATTTTTTTCCCAAATCGGAATCGGCACCTTGCTGTCTTGTTTAGCAACATTATGCGCTGAACTTGTGACCTGTGTGCTCAGTACAGTGTTCCATGACCTGTTTCTATGGGAATAGGCAGAAGGGAGATTGGGGGAAGGGTTGAAATGTATTTCATTTGGAAAGGGTTGAAATGTTTAACCAATAGAAATGTGTGTTTGCTTTTGAATTTATGTGTGAAGGATTGTGATTTGATGTTTACATGTATATGTGTGGAAAATGAAAGGGAAACTTCTTTGTTTTGCTGAGAGGTGCACAGTGCAGAGATTCTGTATAAGAAAATCTGGTGTGTGACTGATATCTGGTGTGTGACTGATATACTTCTTAATCTACAAAAGAACTTGAAAGGTGAGTTATTTAATTGTGAGGGGATGTATGTAGACTATTTTGATTTTAATCAGACTAATGTATTTCTCCTGCTAAAGTGTAGGGAGTACTTTTTTTCTCTACAATCTTATTGACAGTGTGTGTGCATGTAGAAACCATTCTGTGATAAGTATTTGTGTTTTTCATGTGTTTGCAGACCGATAACTGTGCTGTTTTTATATTTTGGTAGAATTAGAAACCAGTCATTGTTTATGTATTTGCAAAATGAGTTATGTTTCTAAACTAAAATGTAGTACTCCTTATAGATGAAGAAATGTGTTTTGGTATAGTTCAAGGGATAGTGTTGTTTGTCTAGAATCACACAGTGAGTATGTGTGCATTTGGGAACCACTGTGAGAGAAGCATTTGGTAACATTGTGTATTTGCTGACAGATAATTGTTTTAAAACCTGTCTTGTTGTCAAGTTTTAGTAGCATTAGAAGGTAGTTTTTGCTTATGCTTTGATTAAATGAGTCAGGCTTTCACACAAAAGTGCAGTCCTGAAATGTGTAGATTGTGTGCAGTTCCCTTCCCACTTCCACAGTAGTGAATGATTTTTGGTAAACTCCTAGGTATAGTGGTTGTTGTCTAGAATCACACTGTGAGTCTGTGTGCATTTGGGAGCCACTGTGAGAGAAGCATTTGGTAACATCGTGTATTTTCTGGCAGATAACTCTTTTAAAACCTGTCATGTTGTCAAGTTTTAGTAGCATTAGAAGCCAGTCTTTGCTTATGCCTTGAATAAATGAGTCATGCTTTGACACTAATGCGCTGTACTTAAATATGTAGATTGTGTGGAGTACCCTTACCTCTTCTAGGCTAGTGAATGAGTTTTGGTAAACTCCTAGGATAGTGTTGCTTGTCTAAAATCACACTGTGAGTCTGTGTGCATTTGGGTAAGGATTGTGATAGAAGCATTTGGTAACATTGTGTATTTGCTGACAGATAACTGTTTTAAAACCGGTCATGTTGTCAAGTTTTAGTAGCTTTAGAAGCTATTCTTTGCTTATGGATTGATTAAATGAGCCAGGGTTTCACACTAAAGTGCAGTAAAATGTACTATTCTCTTCACTGTGCCAGAACTGAAAATGTAAAAGTTTTACCCAGGCACTGTCATAGCAGTAGTCTGATGATTTAGTCAGTTTCCAAGTACTCATGTTGTGAACCATACATTACCACATAGACTGCTTCAAATGTCCAGTGAGGGCAATGATCTAAGCCCCTGGGGATAGGTACCGGCACCGGCAGCCACGATCTCACTATCCCACTAGGACGCATACTGAGGACGCATATTGTGGCCAACCATGCTAACGGCGCTCACCGGGTCTCGGATGCTGAGGCAGGCCCTGCGTTTCACTCTCGCCGCGTTCACCGCAGCTCTCTCTGCCGCCCACAGAAACCGCGAGTGCCGCGGAGGTGAAAGAGGGCGGAGCCAGGTCCGGAGACGACGGGGAGTACTGACGTGTAATCCGCGGTCAGAGGGGCTCGACGGCGGCGTTCGAGGAGGCTGTTTTGGGAGACTGAGGGAACCGAGAGCGTTGAGAGAGCAGAGAGAGCAGAGACTGCAGAAATTTGCTATGGCTCCTAAGGTGGCTGCTGGGGTCAAGTTAGCGATTGTAAGGAGAAAATCTCAAAGGGATGAGATGGGGTCGGAAGGACCCGAGGACCCACAAGGAAACCAAATCTTACCGGGGCAAGCTAAAAAGAAACAACAGGTGGCAGGTAGGACCCGGCTGGCGGCAGCATCAATCGCTGATATCTTTCCCAAGGCCGGGAGGGATAAGGAAAAGGTAAAGGAGAAGGGCTCAAAGATAGTGGGGGCAGGCGCAAACCCGCCGGTGGGGGTTACTCCTAGCAACTCCTGCGCGAACTTGGAGGAGTGTAATGCCCCTACTATCCCTATTGGTATACCCTTAGCGAATGACTCAAGTCCGGGGTCCACCTCTGCAGATACCGAGGCCGCCCCTGATGGGCCGGTCCTCGTGGATATGACCGGAGCACTCCGAGAGATGGGAAAAGAATCCAGTGTTATATCGGAAAATCGGCCAGAGTTAGGAGCAGAAGTAAATACTGAAAGAGCGAAATTTGATCTATTGCCAATTGGTACAACGTCAGATAAAGAAAAAGTGCCAAGTGAGTACTATTTTTCGGTATCAGATGGTGTCGAGTGGTCTGAAGACGAAGAACGTAGCTCCTTTCTAGGGTCGGACTCTGAATCTGAGGATGGTCTTCCATCTACCATTGCGTGACCTCCGGCGGTCAAGAGTCAATCTATGAGAGAAGGTCACTCCTCCCGAGAACTGAGGTGGGATCACACTCCTGACCTAACACTGCAGGGAGGACCAACGGCAGATGGCTCGAACCGCTCCCTCTTGGAAACTATACATCAGGAGATTCTGGCCCATAGAGAAGAAACGCGCCAGGACAACCGCAAAGTGCAGGCTGCTATGAGGAAGATGCAGGGAGTGGTAAGGAAGCTATCGAAAACCTGTAACAATACAGCTGATAGAGTTTCGAACCTCGAGGAAAGGGTGGTATCCACGGAGGCTGAAGTAGCCGGGGCTACTAGTAAAGTTAACGCTCAATATTCGCAGGTTTCGGACTTACAGTGGAAAATGGAGGAAATGGAGAACAGGCTCCGAAGAAATAACTTGAGGGTCTTGGGGGTCCCGGAGGGGATGGAAGGGCCGGACATAAAGGCATTCATGATCAAGCTCTTCGAACAAGTTTTTCCTGAACTTTCAAGCTGGAACTGTGTGAACGAGATTCAACGAGTTCATCGCACCCCTTTTAAGATCCGACCCAATGCCAAAGAAGGCGATAGACCCCGAGCAGTTTTGATATTCTTCGGAAACTTCATTCTGAGACAAGCCATTGCTGAAAAAGCTCGACCTGACGCCAAGAGGAATGGGGATGGGTTCTCCTTTTTTGTTCGCCCTGACTATTGCCATACAACTGTGGAAAGAAGATGGCGTCTGAGAGAGATGATTAAACCTTTCCAGGAGAAGAGAATGCAAGCCTTTCTTGTCAACCCGGCTCAGCTAAAAGTGATTAACGAGGGGAGAACCCTCTTCTTTGCATCAGAAATTAAAGCAAGGGAATACCTGGATTCTTTGGATAAGTAGACTAACTAACAAGTAGTTCGGTCTCTGTGTGATCAGTTTGTTTAGATTGGTCCGTTGCTGGTTAAAATAGTTAAAATAGTTAAAAAACAGATATCTTCAAGTCTAGGGGCTTATAAGGGTTTCTAGCTATTTGGTCTTTTGGCTTTGTCCTCACTCGCTCACTGTACTTCCATCACATGCACAGACTTAGTCTGAGCACTTCACTAAGGGGGGTATTGGAGAGGGTTAGCGACGGGGTGGGGAGGGAGGTCAGAGTGGGTGGGAGGGAGGTCAAGGTGGGGGGGTTGAGGGGGGTAAAAGGGTTAAAAGTGCAGTTTGTTACACCGTGTTTATCTTTTTTTTTTTGGTCAAGCAATGGCTTCAGTGATACAGAAACAGAGTGAAAAACAGGCTTATTGTGTTGTTCATTTTTTATGTCTAGATGGCTCGCATTAGGGTTTGTTCTCTAAATATAGGTGGACTAAATGACTGGAGGAAACGCTTAAAGCTGGGTTATTTTGCTAAGAGTAATAGGGTCGATATTCTTTGTCTTCAGGAGACCCACCTCCCCTGGTCTAAAAGGAAATTGCTGTCCCTTAGCAGTTTTGAGCTGGTGGCCTGTTCCACCCAAACATCTACAATTAGAGGGATTGCGATTTTAGTTAAAAAAACTTTGGGTGGGGTGAGACGGACTAAGTCGGATAGTAACGGTAGATGGGTTTTGGTGGAACTCGAATGTGGTCCAACACTTTGTGTGGTCTATGGTTCGAATGAAGATGATCCGGAGCTATTTGATTTTTTGGAATTAGAAATCGCATCCTGGCCAACTCCCTTAATTATGTGCGGCGATTTTAATATCTTCGCTGATTGGAGTGATTCTGCAAAGTATCTGGGCAGGAAACCAAGAGTGTTTAGGGCAATAAAGGCCCTTATTAATTCACATGGGCTTAAGGATGTGTGGGATGCAAAAGAACCATCAAACTTGGGTTATACTTATTTTTCTAATCCTTATCAGAAATTCACAAAACTGGATTCTTTTTTTATTTCCACTAATGAATTAAATAAGGTAGAAATAACGAAATCCCGAAGGTATTATCTGACCATAACCCGCTTATATTATCTTATGAAATAGTTGGATCTGCTAGGGCAAGGACGAGGTGGACTTTTGAGAGGCAACTCTTGGCAGATGTAAGATTTACTGGTCATATTTTGAAATGGGCAGATGAGTTTTTTGCTGCCAATAGATATAGCACCTCTAGGAATGCTGTCTGGGACTCTTTTAAAGCGGCTTTAAGAGGGGAATCCATAAGTTTCGGGGCTAGAATAAGAAAGGAGGATAAGAGGGAAGGCGAGAGACTAGTAGGCGTTTTGTCTATAGCAGAAGAACAGCATACGAGAGATATAATCAGGGGTAGGGACAGCATGAAGAGCCAGAGCGAACTGTTAAAAAGTAGGGCTGAACTTCATAAGTTGATGACCCAGAAAGCCTCAGGAGAGTATCAAACATCTAGGGTTAAGCGATATGAAACGGGGGAACAGGCGGGAAGAGTTCTAGCCTTACAAATAAGACAGGGGAGAGCCAGGAATATTATTTCTCTGATTGAGGAAAATGGGGAGGTTTTTACACAGCCAAATGAGATCTTACAGGCATTTAAGGACTTCTACCAGCGCCTGTATGACGAAGAAACTCGGGATGATAATCTAGACATCGATGTGGTTGACAATGGTCCCCGCCTTAACACCTCGGAGAAGAATGAACTTGATAGGGAGATTAGTGGGGGAGAGATCTCAGAAGCTCTGCATGAATTAGCTTCTGGTAAGGCCGCCGGCCCGGATGGGATCCCCCTAGAAGTTTACAAAAGGTTAGAATCAGTAATTATTCCATTATTAGTGGACCTGTTTAATGGAATAATCTGCATGGGAGTGGTTCCAGCCTCCTGGCGCGAAACCAACATTGTGGTCTTTCATAAGAAGGGGAAACCCCCGGAGAAACTTGGCTCTTACCGCCCGATCTCGCTTATAAACGCGGACACCAAGCTATACTCCAAGGTATGGGCTAAGAGGTTGGGCAGGATCATCGGCGGTCTTGTCTCCCCTTGGCAACATGGATTTATTCTAGGGGTGGGCGGAATTTGCGGAATTAACCTTCGCAAATTATCGCGAAAATGTTTAAAATTATCGCAAACAAGCGGAAATATCGCGAAGATGCGGAAGTTTTTTTCCGGCATGTTCGCGAGATTTTCTGCATGGTTGCGGGTCGCCAACTTACCCATGTGGTTGCTTGCGGGCGCGGCCATCTTGTTTTGAGTTGTTCTCGCGGTGCATGATCGCGAGAAGAAAGACGTGATCGCGCAACGCATGACGTCACTGCGGGCGCGAACTGTCGCGAGACAGCGCAAATGGCTAAAAACAATACAACATCTCATGGAGAACGCGACCGGATCAAGAAAACTTGTCGGCGAACGCAGGGATTCAGGTAAGGCGATCGCGCGCGCGAGAATGTATTATTTTACAGCGCGAGCAAGAAACAAATTATCGCCAAGCTGCGGAAACTGGAATTTTGGACATTTTCGCGCTCTCCGCGGAACGCGAAAATGTCAAATTATCGCAATTTCCGCGAACGGAACGAAATTTTCGCCCAGGCCTAATTTATTCCTGGCCGCAGTACAACAGACCATGTCAGAAGAGCAATAGCGCTGTTTGATTTCCAGGTGGCAAGGGGAGGGGAGATCGCTATGATCCTGCTCGACGCAGAAAAAGCGTTCGATAGGGTCGTATGGGACTTCCTATGGGGTGTATTGGTCGGAAGAGGGTTCGGCGAAAAAGTCATCAGAGCCCTCAAAGCAATGTATGTAGATCCGGTTGCTAGGGTGGTAGTTATGGGTGAGAGCTCTGGGACAATAGATATTAGGAGAGGCACTCGTCAAGGCTGCCCCTGCTCCCCGATACTCTTTGCTTTATATATAGACCCTCTCATCCAGAAAATTTTGGGGTCTTCCAGGATCAGCCCAGTGGTATGCAATGGCCACGTCAGCAAAATCCTGGCCTATGCTGACGATTTGGCAATCATCACAGTGAATCCTCAGCAGGCACTCACGGCCCTAGTTGAAATAGCAGAGGAATTTGGTAAGCGGTCAGGCTATCTTCTTAACGAGACCAAAACCTAAATAATTTGCTCTTCTAATATAGTTAAAAGCGATGCAAGGTATGTGGACTCAGCAACCTATCTAGGGATTAAGATCAACGCCTCAGTTGGGGAGATCATTGCTGAGAACTACCCCCCACTCATAAATTCCATTGAAAAAGAGCTAAAAAGGATAGACGTGCTACATCTTTCCTTGATTGGGCGGGTGAATGTTTTAAAAATGTCTATTTTCCCCAGAGTTCTTTATTTGTTCAGATCAATACCCTTATTTTTGGAGGAAAAAGTTATTAAAAGGTTGGAGTCTATTTTCATTAAATTTGTTTGGCAATATGGCAGGATCAGGCGATCAACACATTTTATGTCTCTCCCCAGGGAAAGGGGTGGTTTGGCCCTACCTAATTTGAGATTGTACCATTGGTCATGCCTGTTGACACAAATGTCCATCTTGTTTCAAAAGGAGGTGTATTCTGGTTGTATTAATTCACCAGCCCAGGATTTACCTTCTATCTTTGAGCTATTAATTGGGGGACAGGCCTTTGGGTTGTTGTTTGCGTGAGGTGGACCGTAGATACTATAAGAGGCCTCGCCTGAAGATCCTGGAAGGGGTCTGAGAGGTATGGAGATCTATCTCGAAGATTTGTAAAATCCCAAAGGTAAATCGATATCTCCAGATATGTAACTCGAGCTTACTTCCTTATGTTGGGGCTGATAGTAACTTGTTGGTTTGGAGAAATTGTGGTATTAGGTCCCTCGGTGATATATGGGGAGACCAGGAACCGTTAGGATTTGACACCATCCGACAAAGGTTTGGCATCCCGGCCAATCACTGGTTCCTGTATGGTCAAGTTGTCCGGTCATTAAAAGCAGTGAGACCGAAACCAATGAATATGGAGGGTGTCCCCGTAATCGAATTGTTAATGGATGGGTGTAAAAAGATTAAAGCGGTGTACAAGCTGCTAATTTTGGGAATACCAGACGATATGGAAAAAGTAGAAGCTACTCTGGCTCGCAAACTGGAAAACCCTGATGTTGACCTAGATCTAGCCATTATCTTAAATAAAAAAGTTTTTAGATCCACCAACCTGAGGGCGCAGCATTACAAAACGTTATTTAATCTGTATCATACCCCAGCCAAATTATTTGCCTGGGGGGTCAGAGGGGATGATAGATGCCCTAGATGTAATGCTGTGCAAGCTGACCTCTTGCATATGTTTTTTTATTGCAGCTCACTTTCCTCAATACAGAGGGAAATGTGTAAGTTCTGGGAGGGGCTGCTAGGTTTTAAGATTGATCTATCTCCTACCCTGATGCTGTTGGGCTGTGACAATAAGCAGAAATTGGTTCAAACAGAAGAAGCGCTGGTTTTTATGTCTGTTGCGGTATTAAGGATGTTAATTTCTTCAGGTTGGAAAGATGCTCTGGCCCCCTCATTTCAAAGGTGGCTTTCAAGGCTGCTAAGCATCCATAACATAGAGATATGCTTGTATGAGCAGAAGGGCAAAAAGGTTTGTGACTTTGGTAGAAAATTCTGGGCCCCGATCACAATATGGAGGGAAAAGACAAACAGCTAGTAGTGCTAGGCAGTTAAATTCTAGATCTGCTGTAATAAGTCTCTTTGTGTGTGTTATGTACTGTATTCTGTCCAGGTTTGATATGCATATGTGCTGATGTATTTTATACTGTTGTGTTCAAACTGCTATAAAAAATAAAATAAAAAATAAATTAAAAAAAAGACTGCTTCAAATGTCTATGCAGTATGCATGCAGTCTTCTAACATACTATACACTTGTCTTTCACACCTTCAATTCCCTAGTCAGTATTCATACAGTCCAGCAAACATCCTGTCACTCCCTTTGCACTCATCTAGTGACCCATTCAGTACCAAGTACTAATCCATTCACTGCGCCAAAAGCCAACCACTTATAAATTCACCCAGGCACTCTCCTTGCTGTACTCTAATCATTCCGTCAGTACCCAAGTACTCATGCAGTGAGCCAGGCCTTAGCACATAGACTGCTTCAAATGCCTATTCACTATGGATGCAGTCCTCTAATCACTTACACAGTTGTCTTTCACACCTTCAATTCCCCAATCAGTATTCATACACTTCTAGCAAACACCCTGTCACTCACCCAGTGTGTCTCCTTATAGTATTGTAATCATTTAGTCAGTTAGCATGTAGTCTTTTAGTGAGGTAGGCTTTAGGGCATGAACTGCTTCAAAGTAGTATGCACTATGCATGTAGTGTTTTAACCATCGTCACACTTGTGGTTCAGGGCTATAGTTTCTTAGTCAGTTTTTATATAAAATGTGTTTGTACAGTAATGGAATAGTATACATTTGAAAGTTATTAATATACATTTATTTGTGATTCTTTTTTATAGATACTGTTTTTCAACGTAAAAATAGAGAAATCATGCCAGAAAAAAAAAGAAAAAGGAAAGAAAATCAGAAAGGCGCAGGAGCAGGAATGTTTCTCATCCGTTTGCACTCTTCTTGTGCAAGGTTGTTCGGATGAAGGGTCCTTAGGTGTTTCATCATACTTGCCGTGCCGTACGAGTATTTCTTGTTAGGATCCCCTCGCGACAGAACTCTTTTGCAAATCTTGCACGTGACCAAGGTGGCATTGGTCTTTGTTTGCCACTCGGGAAAAGTAAACAATTTCCACACAACTGAAGAAAACGTTGTGGGCGTGGTGCTTGCTCCAAAAATGTATCCTCAGATTCTGTGAATATTTTAAAACGGCAACATTTACAGTTTTTGTAAGTTAAATTTATAAAATTTTGTTGGCCGTAAGCATTTTATATATCTGTGATTTGTATATTGAGGTATTTTGCTGAGAATAGCATGTTGTTTTTTTTTTAACAATCTTTCTGATTGTTTTTTTTTGCCCGCTGTTAAGTGATGAGTACGATTGAAATCACTATTTTTAGTGAAATTCAATATATTCTGAGAACAGCAAAAAAGGCAAACAAATTACTTTGTGGAAATTATGCTGTGTTGTAAAAAATGTATTATTACATGTTATAATTTTTTTTTCTTTTCTTTCACAGATCCAAATTTTAAAATAAGCAATTTATATGAATTTAGATTGCAATGAAAATCTGAAAAATATGTATACCATTTTTTAATGCTATCACTGTGAAGGTAAGTTTAACTAAGTCTCAATATGCAGAATGAGGACGTCTGCAAGAAGCTACAAAGTTGAAACACGTTTGTAAAAACACTCTGTTTATACCGATTTAGTTTTGAAATCTGACCATAATCAGATATCATGTGACCTGCAAAAAAAGAGATTTGAGGGGTTCATAATATTTCCCATTGTAGCTATTGAAGGACCGCAATCATTTCAATCATTCTTCTTTGAACATCTTTGCAGACCAAACTCTGTGTTTACCTTCTATCATTCGCAAGGAATTTAAAAACTGGAAATATGTCACTTTTTGTAACATAGTTATTGCTCAAGACACTCTTTCATATTTACAAAGAGAGGAAAAGGCACTCTGTGCACTTTTTATACTCCATGTAAATACAACCTCATTTTGCACACCAGTTTGCGTTGAAAGGGTGTTCTATAAGTGTTGTTGTGCATGATTGCACTGAATACCCATAGTACAAGACACATGTCTAGATTTATCAGAAATCATAAATCTCGATAAGTGTGTGAATGCTGCACCATTCTAAAATTGGTGTTGGAAAGCACAACAAGGAGAATTGTATTAATTTCTTCACATTTTATTATCTTCAATGCTCAGCATACATTGAAGGAGAAAAATGGCTTTACTGATTGTTTTTGTGCAGGAAGGTGTGCCTTCCTGCACAAAAACAAACAGCACATGACACAGATATCCTTGCAGTATAGTGCAAGGGTGCCTGTGTCACCACATGGCTGCAGTTTAAGCAGCCGTGCAGAGAGAAGCATAGATTTGCAACATATTTATGTACATATGTTGCATCCCTGTGCTTTGGAAGTACTACAGCACACTGCAGTTAAAGAGGTTACTGTGTGATGCTGCAGCACTTCCTCATAGTTCTGCACTTATACATTCACCATACGCTGCTAATGCATTCATTCAGTCAATTACATACTACCCATACATTCATCTAAACTTTCACACACTAACAAAGAAATTTAGCTCTTTTTTTAAACCAGGAAATTTAGTTCTTACAAGAACTTTTTTTTTCTTCTTTTTTTTTAAAATTTTTTTTTTTGGTTTTTCCAACAATTTTGTGATTTTTGGGGATTTTTTTGGGGAAAAAAAACAAAAACAGGAGAAACCAAACAATGAACTTCAGGGAACAATAAAAAAAACACAAAAAAACTAGCAAATGTGATTTTCTTGCCGCCGGCAGATCAGATCGATCGACTGCTCACCATAGCACAAAGTCGCAATGCACTTAGTGCAGAGCACTTTTAAAAATTGAAATTGAGGACGGATGTCCAAATTTTGGGCTGATGGATGCACTCTTGAAGTGCTCGGCTGCGATGAGGTGGAAGGCGCAGGAGCAGGAGTGTCTCTCATCCGTCGGCATTCTTCTCGTGCAAGATTGTTCAGATGAAGGGTCCTCAGGTGCTTCATCATACTTGCCGTGCCACCCGAGTATTTCTTGTTAGGATCCCCTCGCGACAGCACTCTTTTGCAAATCTTGCATGTGACCAAGGTGGCATTGGTCTTATTCTGCGCCTCGGGAAAAGTAACAAATTTCCACACCCCTGACGAAAAACGTTCTTTGCGTGGTGCCTCCTCCAAAAATTCATCCTCAGATGTATGAGGAGATGCAGGTGATGCCTGCTGCCCTGAAGCCATTTTTAGTTGAAAAAAGTTAGAGCTAAGTGAAATCTTAGCCCCAAAAATCTTCTTCTCTGCAAAGAGCTGCTCCTCCAAAGAAGGTCAAAGAAGAATGATTGAATTGGGTGGGGTCTTTCAATAGTTAGAACAGGAAGTGTAATGAACCAATCAAATCTCTTTTTTTGAAGGCCACATGGGATCCGCGCACCGTGCACATACGCAGCACGCACCCAGCGCGCATCCGCGAAATTGAATTAGAAAAAATGATAGGATTAGATGTAAAAATATATTAGTTTTAAGACTAGTTTAGAGTTTGTCTTTAATTAATATTCACATGAAATACATATATATATGTTTTTTTAATGGTAAATATTTTGCGGGATCCGCGCACCTACAGCGTCATAGACGCAGATGACGCATCGCGTAAACGCGTAAACGTCGCGTTACGTACATCGAACGTGTCGCGTGTAGGCTGGGAGTCGCGTACCGGTCGCATTGCGATCACGCAGTAAACACGTACCCAACGCATACCATGCTAGGATGCTATCTCGTAGGGATTGAGAACGGTGCACATAGGGTGCGCGGATCCAAAAAACATGGAAAAAAAATATATAAAATAAAGTTTTGAACATATAGTTAAATAAATATTTTTTAAAATATAAAAAAATATGTTTGAAAAACCCAATAAAAACAAATAACATTTTTTAATTTTTAAAAGTATTCATTTAAAAAATGAATTTTAAAAATGGTGATAAAAAAGAATTTCAAAAAAACATAATTAATGAATTTGACACACTGAATTTGAAACATATAGAAATCCAATGAAAATCATTAAACATGATATCTTTAGAGATAAGTTATAGATAGGCATTTAAAAAACGTTTGAAATTCACTGAAAAAAAACATAGGTTTCATGCACTTTATAGTTAGGAATTGGCATTTAAAAAACCTTTGAAATTCACTGAAAAAACCAAAGGTTCAGGGGCGTTATAGTTAGGAATTGGCATTTAAAAAACCTTAGAAATTCACTAAAAAATCCATAGGTTTCAGGGGCATTATAGTTAGCTGGACATTTCCCTTGTACAAAACCCTAGAAATTCCCCTGTTATTGTTAGTTCAGCTAACTATAACTTGCGCCCCTGCAATGCACTGCTGATGACGTCACATATTACATCACCCCTGACATGGTCAGTGACATCACTGATGACATCACTGATGACATCTCAAATGACATCACTGATGACATCACTGATGACGTCATCCATGTGATAAATGAGTGCATCTTTTCACACCCTAATATAACCTTTGATACACCGACTCAAAATTTCAGACGGCCATTTTGACAACCATAGATACTCCAATACCAGTAACTACACACCCACTCATTGACTCTTAGGTCTACATACAAATCTCCACTCACTCACCTGTACAGTCACTCATACTTACAGTCACTCTGTACAGGACTATCTTATGCATTTATACACCTATATAGACACTCACACACCGCCAATCATCCATTGAGGTACTGACACATCTAGTCAGTCATGCAAATAATTAATCATAGTCCAATTTACTCACCTATACAGTTAAACACACTCAAGTTCACTTACTCATAAAAATACTAACAAATTCTGACACTCTTATACAATTACTGATACAAGCACACACTCATCCATACAGCCACTCCCAAAATCACACACTCTCACATATAGATAGTTATATACTCTTACACACATATACACTACGTTTCACATATGTAGTTACTGACACATGTACAACTGAGATATACATTCAATCACTAACACACCCATACATACACTCACCCAACCATACAGTCCATCACAGTTGCACTCTTAAAACCATGCACCCATAGAAACACCCACTCACACATCTATGCACAGTCACACACACCTCACCCACACAAACACTCAGGCACCCATACAGATACTCAGACAACCAATCAATAACCCATATAGACACTCATATAGCTATTCACAAAACCATGCAGCCACTTATACACCAACACAGACAAATACAGACATTCACACAGTTTAGTCACTACTCTGCAGTAAGATTCATTTAATGACTCACTTATAGAGTCAGTTACGCACCTAGAAAATCACCCATTCACACACTTGTACACCCACTCATTCTTCCATAGGCCTTTCACTATAAATATATAAAACATATTTAAACTTTACAGAAACACACAGTCACTGGATGACGTCATCAGTGATGTCATCAGTGATGTCACTGACCATGTCATGAGTGATGTAATATGTGACGTCATCAGCAGTGCATTGCGGGGGCGCGAGTTATAGTTAGCTGAACTAACTAGAACAGGGGAATTTCTAGGATTTTGAACGAGGGAAATGTCCAGCTAACTATAACACCCCTGAAACCTATGTTTTTTTTAGTGAAAAAAAATAAATATATATATATATATATATATTCACTGAAAAAAACATAGGTTTCAGGGACGTTATAGTTAGAAATTAGCATTTAAAAAACAGCCAGCTTTCTCTGGTTTTGTGAAATGTCCAACTAACTATAACGTCCCTGAAACCTGTGTTTTTTCAGTGAATGTCTAAGTTTTTTTAAATGCTAGTTTCGAACTAGAACCTCCCTGACACCTATGGTTTTTTCAGTGAATTGCAAAGGTTTTTTAGATGCTAATTTTGAACTAGAACCTCCCTGAAACCTGTGGATTTTTCAGTGAATTTCAAAGGTTTTTTAAATGCTGATTTCTAACTATGTGAACAAAGGTAGGACATGTGCAGAAAGAGGAAGAAAGGTGCAGAAAGAAGCAAGAGAAATGCAGAAAGAGGCAACAGAAGTCCAGAAAGTCGAAGAAAGGTGCAGAAAGAATTAAGAGATGTGCACAAAGAACCAACAGAGGAGAAGAAAGAGACCTTGTTGCAAAGTCATCCTGTGTCCCCACTTTTTGCTGCCTGGTACTGGTGGTAACTGATTCTGACTAACCAGTCCTGTGCTATGCTGAAAGACACTTACATACACTACGATACACTATGGGTTGGGGTATCCCTGTGATTTGCATGACATCCCCTGTATGGCCCTAGCACATAATACTGTATTTAGACACTTATTTGCCCATGTCTTCTTCCATACATTTTTAGCTATACATATATTACAAATATTTTTTTTTCATAAAGACACATATGTCATCAGCAGAAGATTGCGGTCGCGTGAGTTATAGTTGCCTGCACTAACTATAACGGGGGAATTTCATTGGTTTTTTATCAGTAAAATTTCCGCTAACTATAACATGTGTGAAACCTATGGTTTTTTCAGTGAATTTGCAAGGTTTTTTAAATGCTAATTCCTAACTATAACGTGTGTGAAACCTATGGTTTTTTCAGTGAATTTGTACGGTTTTTTAAATGCTAAGTTACTTTACGCCATTCGTGGCGTGCGCGCCCACTTAACGCAGTTCGTTCCGTGCGCGCACGGTGCGCTTCGCGTGTCTTCATGTGTAAGAGTATGGAATACCAGTTGTCCTTTAACTGGAGTAAGCTGTAGAAGATCTCCAAAAACTATAACATGTTTTCCTCCAAATAGCACGTCATAGTTTGTCTTTAGAATTTGCTGCATTCTTAAATGCACAAAGGCAAGCATTAAGTTTGATACCATGCTCACCTCATCAATAATGAGAACTTGCATCTTCTTCAATACTCTTGAAACTTCCAAGCATGCTTCTCCAGTTAGCTTGTTGTATTGTATTTTGTTCTCATGCTCCACTGGTAACATTAGCAAACGATGTAAAGTGATTCCTTTTATGTTATATGCTGCTAACCCAGTTGGAGCAGTAACCACACAAGACAAAGTAGAATCCGTTTTTTGCTGTAGGTAGCTTCTGATGACTTTTATTAGGAAACTTTTTCCAGTTCCAGCTTGTCCGCTTACATACATCCTGATTGGATGAAATGATGTGCATGAGCACTCTTTTTTTTCATGTAGAAATCCGTGATCAATTTTGTTTCTGATCTCTTCATAAATTTGTTGCTGCTCTTCGTTCAGTTGTCTTTCCAAATTTTGTAAGTCTATAAATTCTTCTTGAGCTTGATTCATAGCCGTTTCCACTTCATTCATGGCTATTGATGCTTCATTTTCAACGATTGGTTGTCCTAGGGGATCTTGACTGAGTGTTCCTGAACTTTGGCTGTCCTGAGAACTGTCTCTAGCTATTTCTGCTGCAATTGTAGTTTCCTGTTCAATTTCTTCATTTAACATTTGCAGATAAGTTGAGAATGTACTGCATTGTATGCTGTCTTTGCAAGCATTAAAAGAATCTTCATAGCTTTGAAATTCTCCCAGTAGTTCATCCTCTGTACGCCATGGTTTAAACAGCTGTAAAAGAGCCAAGTAGTAAAATTCCTTTTTGTCAGTAGTGTCGCAACTCAGCTTCCTGTGATTTATCAAACTTCCTTTTGTTTGCTTCACCAAACATCCTTCCTCACCAATGACTTTATATTTTCCATTGTTGATGTCTTCTGTGTCTTTCCGTGAATAAATGTAGTTCTGCAGCACTTCATAGAGACACATGTTCTCCAGATGATGACTTCTCTTGGGATAATATGTGTCCAACATGTTTGATTTCAAAATATCTGTACTTTCTGGGTCATTCTCGGCCAAATATTCAATTTCTCCAACAGATTTCAGTACCCGATTTCTCATTGCTGCAAGGCCTAAACTTGCCCAAATTATTCTTCTTGATTTCGAGTAGAGACTTGCAGAAGATAACCTATCTGAACATTCGTAGGATCCAATTTCTCGATGCGATAACATCTTCAAACTGAAACTGTACAGCTTCTTACTGACAGTTTTCTCGTGAGAAATCTCTTCCCACATTTCCTTCAATTCTGTTTTTTCTGATTTCGTAATGTAAGACGTTACATATCGAGCAACAGCAATGGAATTGTCAGCTACATACTGTATATCCATGTTAGCGTTCCACATGGATAAAATCACTGGGTTGTAGTCATTTATATTTTTTGATTCTTCTTTTCTTTTAAGGTTGTAGGTATTCTTAGGTGATTTTCTTGTGATAGTATGTCTCACAGATGACATAAAACTGTTAACTCTTCCATTTGAAAGAACAGGTCTAGGAAATCCAAATCGACATTTAGTGTAGTATATATCTTTGCTCTTGTATTTCCGTCGACAGTATTTTCCACACCGATGACTTTGGAAACGTGAAACTTGCTCCTTTAACTTTTTCTCTTCTGTGCTTTTTGGTATAGCACATGTTGCATATTCTTCAATGTAAGATAACACTGCTTCATCAGTATCTGTTCCAAACTTTGGGGCATCCTTGATCCACAACAGCATATGAATATGAGGAGCACCTCTTGCCTGGTACTCTTTTCTCCAAAAGAAATCCACTACTTCTCCTAGAGGTGGATTTTTTTTATTGCAGATGAAGGACATCATAGCCTCAAATCTATGATTGAAATATCTGCAAACATTAACCGGATCCAATGAGCACAGTTCTCCTGCTGTCTTGTATTCGATGTTTTTAATGTTTGAATTTGCCTCTCGTAGAAAATCCAGTAAATCATCCCAAGCGTACTCCGCACAGCTTAGGGTAACGAACCATGTTGGTGTTCCTAAATTCCGTAACATGCATTTTAATTCACCATGGCGTCGGTACCAATATTCATTTGTCCCACGCTGACAAGCCATCAGATTGATCAGTTGTGTTTCCAAATGATCATCTCGGTGCTGCACTTTCTCCATAAAATCCTTAGCAGACACATTTTGCAAATGTACTCCACTTTTTAAAATGTGATTTACTGCATAAGACAATGCAGACAAGTCGCTTTCAAATAAAAGATGGAACAAATAAGGAATACTTTGTCGAAATCTGGGATCTTCAGCATATAGTCTTGTAGTCCGATACTCAGAAGCTGGAATCTGTTCCGGACGTTCATCGTATCGTCCTCCTTTTCCTTTAGGAAACAGCTGGGGAAAACATCGAGCTTCCAAGCTCTCCTCCCATACACTCACGGGAGTTCCTTTTGCTTTCTTCATCTGAAATAGATCAATATTGTCTCCCATAACTTCTTTTGAATGAAGAGGATGTATGCTAAAATGTTCATAAATTTCTTCTTCCTTTGACTTGTCCTCTTTTTCAATTTGTCCAGTTGGTGTTTCTGTGTCTTCTTGTAAATCTTCTTCTTCTTCTTCTTCTATATAAATTGATTCATACCATTTGTTATTCCTTTTCAAATACAAATTTCCTCCTTGTACTTTCCGTACATCTACCAGCTCCTGCCAAATCTTCTTATTCTTTGTAGGTACACCATTAACCAGAATAATTAATGGTTCAGTTTCCAAAGTATCCGCATCAATAGTTTCCATATTGTTTTTCAAATCCAAAGGGCAAATACACCACTCTACCTTTTAAACCTCTCAGTAAATCTGAAGGAGGTAATTTACCAGTTTTGGGCTCCATACGTACTATGGTCTGGAACGGATGAACACATTGAATGAGTATAGACTCATATGTATTTAATTCAGAAAGTTCAGCAGGAATAGCATCCAATTCTAAATTATTATGTACAGCTCTGGTCGGCATTCTATTTTCCTGTAACTTGTTGTAACAGTATTTACAAATACGCTGATCTTCACCCAATTCAAAACAATTTTCAAGAAATATATATGTGGCAAAATCCTTCCACTTATAATTATCTTCATTTTCACTCTTTCTGTAGAGATCAACATTCCTAGTTTGTTTTCTATAATGAGTTCTGCGGCAACAAATACAAGTAATATTTGGTCTTTCATTAGAGATTATTGCAAATTTTGTTATGTGATCATTAAATGTCTTACTTACAGAGGGTTCTACATTCTCTTCCACTTCTTCCTCATTTACTGTGTCCTTCTCTGCACTGTTTTGTTCAGGACCAAAGTAACAAAACTGAATTTCATCAACAACCTTCTCTACATCTGATACCGCTCCACGAAACAGAGCCCTATTCAATTCATCTAACTTTATTGCTGGACTTTTAGCAAAATACAACCGTCTCACAAACTTTCTCATTTCAGTATGATGAACAGCCATCATCCTAAAATGATGGAAAACACTATTACACACTTTTCTAGATAGACAAGCCAGAGAATGACCCTGCAAACCAGTATTCTCTCTCACTCTGCATGGATCCAGACTTTGAAGCACCTTAATCTTCTGTTTTACACTTTTTTTACTATATTCTCTTAGAAACTCACGAAATTTATCAATAGATTCCTGACGCACAGTGCAAATACTACTACAATTCCAAGTGTACACTGGGGCTTTAGGACGTCTCCCCATAGCCTCATCCGCCATCACTTGTACCTCATCTCTTGGAACCATTATCTCCTTCTCCATTATGCAACCATTTTTCACTTCATAAGCACGACCTCTGGTGTCAACTGCATGCAGCAAACTATTACTTTGAAAATAACTCTCTTCATTAAAAAAAGGTTCACTACTTGAACTATGCATCCATTTTCCTAAAAACACTTTAGAAAAGTTTGTTCTGTTCACTACTCTTTTCCTTTTGCTATGTGATTTCAGTACATTAACCATTTTGTCTAATGTACGCATCCTATTCAAAATTAAAATGAATAGTTTCCTTTTTAATTCTAATGCCTTTGCTGCAATGGCTTCAATTTCTTTTTTTCTCTTATAAAACTTAGCCTTTTGCTTATATTTCTTCACATCCTTTATCAAATTGGACATAACTCTTCTCTGAAACATTTTTCTACGTATCTCTTTAAACGCTGTTTTTCTGTTTAAGTTAATCTTTTTAGTTGCAGAAGGTATATTTGCATTAACTAAATTCTCAATTTTTTCCTGTCCTTTTCGATTGAAATCATTCTTTCCAGTACAGACATTTTGTACATTTTTCCTTTTTTTGAATATGTTCTTTAGAAAATTTTTTGTCTGCTTACCAGAAGATTTTTTCTTTTTCCCAACATGAGCATCTTCAACTAACTTAGGTCCTCCAGTTGTCTTCAAATATAGGTTTTTTTTGTGGTCTTTTTTTACTCTGGATTTTGTAGGCATCTTAAATTTTGTTCACTGCTCTTCAGCAATACCTGAAAAAAACTAAAAAAAAATACCTTTATTTTATTTAAATATATTACTACATTTGTTTTCACATTAGTCACAAAACGAAATTTCTTTGCCAATTTGAAAGCACACTTACTACTCTTTTTTTTGGCAAGTGATAATCACTTTTACAGACTGACACATAATGAATCCACTTTTCAGATTTTTTAAAAAGCACATGTCCAAACTGCTTTTTCAGACCAGCACCATTTGTAACCTGGGTGACTGCCTACACTCCAGCAAGGGCAACCAGCCTTAGTGATGCTGAATGTATTTGCATTACTGACTGAAACCTCAAACCCCACTCGCTTGTGAATACTGTGCATGATTCCACATAGTAAGCAGCTGGGTGTGTGCTAAGAGTCTGCTTCTGCACCAAAAAATGGCTCCCCCTTTCCTTCTAATGCAACTGTGAAATCACCAGAGCAATACGCAATAAATCTCTGCCTGTAATTTCTCTTTGCACACAGAGTCATGTTTTCACATTAGTCACAAAACGAAATTTCTTTGCCAATTTGAAAGCACACTTACTACTCTTTTTTTTGGCAAGTGATAATCACTTTTACAGACTGACACATTATGAATCCACTTTTCAGATTTTTTAAAAAGCACATGTCCAAACTGCTTTTTCAGACCAGCACCATTTGTAACCTGGGTGACTGCCTACACTCCAGCAAGGGCAACCAGCCTTAGTGATGCTGAATGTATTTGCATTACTGACTGAAACCTCAAACCCCACTCGCTTGTGAATACTGTGCATGATTCCACATGGTAAGCAGCTGGGTGTGTGCTAAGAGTCTGCTTCTGCACCAAAAAATGGCTCCCCCTTTCCTTCTAATGCAACTGTGAAATCACCAGAGCAATACGCAATAAATCTCTGCCTGTAATTTCTCTTTGCACACAGAGTCATGTTTTCACATTAGTCACAAAACGAAATTTCTTTGCCAATTTGAAAGCACACTTACTACTCTTTTTTTTGGCAAGTGATAATCACTTTTACAGACTGACACATTATGAATCCACTTTTCAGATTTTTTAAAAAGCACATGTCCAAACTGCTTTTTCAGACCAGCACCATTTGTAACCTGGGTCACTGCCTACACTCCAGCAAGGGCAACCAGCCTTAGTGATGCTGAATGTATTTGCATTACTGACTGAAACCTCAAACCCCACTCGCTTGTGAATACTGTGCATGATTCCACATGGTAAGCAGCTGGGTGTGTGCTAAGAGTCTGCTTCTGCACCAAAAAATGGCTCCCCCTTTCCTTCTAATGCAACTGTGAAATCACCAGAGCAATACGCAATAAATCTCTGCCTGTAATTTCTCTGTGCACACAGAGTCATGTTTTCACATTAGTCACAAAACGAAATTTCTTTGCCAATATGAAAGCACACTTACTACTCTTTTTTTTGGCAAGTGATAATCACTTTTACAGACTGACACATTATGAATCCACTTTTCAGATTTTTTAAAAAGCACATGTCCAAACTGCTTTTTCAGACCAGCACCATTTGTAACCTGGGTGACTGCCTACACTCCAGCAAGGGCAACCAGCCTTAGTGATGCTGAATGTATTTGCATTACTGACTGAAACCTCAAACCCCACTCGCTTGTGAATACTGTGCATGATTCCACATGGTAAGCAGCTGGGTGTGTGCTAAGAGTCTGCTTCTGCACCAAAAAATGGCTCCCCCTTTCCATCTAATGCAACTGTGAAATCACCAGAGCAATACGCATTAAATCTCTGCCTGTAATTCCTATTTGCACACAGAGTCATGTTTTCACATTAGTCACAAAACGAAATTTCTTTGCCAATTTGAAAGCACACTTACTGCTCTTTTTTTTGGCAAGTGATAAACACTTTTACAGACTGACACATTATGAATCCACTTTTCAGATTTTTTAAAAAGCACATGTCCAAACTGCTTTTTCAGACCAGCACCATTTGTAACCTGGGTGACTGCCTACACTCCAGCAAGGGCAACCAGCCTTAGTGATGCTGAATGTATTTGCATTACTGACTGAAACCTCAAACCCCACTCGCTTGTGAATACTGTGCATGATTCCACATGGTAAGCAGCTGGGTGTGTGCTAAGAGTCTGCTTCTGCACCAAAAAATGGCTCCCCCTTTCCATCTAATGCAACTGTGAAATCACCAGAGCAATACGCAATAAATCTCTGCCTGTAATTCCTATTTGCACACAGAGTCATGTTTTCACATTAGGCCCTTAAACGAAATTTCTTTGCCAATTTGAAAGCACACTTACTACTCTTTTTTTTGGCAAGTGATAATCACTTTTACAGACTGACACATTATGAATCCACTTTTCAGATTTTTTAAAAAGCACATTTCCAAACTGCTTTTTCAGACCAGCACCATTTGTAACCTGGGTGACTGCCTACACTCCAGCAAGGGCAACCAGCCTTAGTGATGCTGAATGTATTTGCATTACTGACTGAAACCTCAAACCCCACTCGCTTGTGAATACTGTGCATGATTCCACATGGTAAGCAGCTGGGTGTGCGCTAAGAGTCTGCTTCTGCACCAAAAAATGGCTCCCCCTTTCCATCTAATGCAACTGTGAAATCACCAGAGCAATACGCAATAAATCTCTGTCTATAATTCCTCTTTGCACACAGAGTCATGTTTTCACATTAGTCACAAAACGAAATTTCTTTGCCAATTTGAAAGCACACTTACTGCTCTTTTTTTTGGCAAGTGATAAACACTTTTACAGACTGACACATTATGAATCCACTTTTCAGATTCTTAAAAAAGCACATGTCCAAACTGCTTTTTCAGACCAGCACCATTTGTAACCTGGATGACTGCCTACACTCCAGCAAGGGCAACCAGCCTTAGTGATGCTGAATGTATTTGCATTACTGACTGAAACCTCAAACCCCACTCGCTTGTGAATACTGTGCATGATTCCACATGGTAAGCAGCTGGGTGTGTGCTAAGAGTCTGCTTCTGCATCAAAAAATGGCTCCCCCTTTCCATCTAATGCAACTGTGAAATCACCAGAGCAATACGCAATAAATCTTTGCCTGTAATTCCTATTTGCACACAGAGTCATGTTTTCACATTAGGCCCTTAAACGAAATTTCTTTGCCAATTTGAAAGCACACTTACTACTCTTTTTTTTGGCAAGTGATAATCACTTTTACAGACTGACACATTATGAATCCACTTTTCAGATTTTTTAAAAAGCACATGTCCAAACTGCTTTTTCAGACCAGCACCATTTGTAACCTGGGTGACTGCCTACACTCCAGCAAGGGCAACCAGCCTTAGTGATGCTGAATGTATTTGCATTACTGACTGAAACCTCAAACCCCACTCGCTTGTGAATACTGTGCATGATTCCACATGGTAAGCAGCTGGGTGTGTGCTAAGAGTCTGCTTCTGCACCAAAAAATGGCTCCCCCTTTCCATCTAATGCAACTGTGAAATCACCAGAGCAATACGCAATAAATCTTTGCCTGTAATTCCTATTTGCACACAGAGTCATGTTTTCACATTAGGCCCTTAAACGAAATTTCTTTGCCAATTTGAAAGCACACTTACTACTCTTTTTTTTGGCAAGTGATAATCACTTTTACAGACTGACACATTATGAATCCACTTTTCAGATTTTTTAAAAAGCACATGTCCAAACTGCTTTTTCAGACCAGCACCATTTGTAACCTGGGTGACTGCCTACACTCCAGCAAGGGCAACCAGCCTTAGTGATGCTGAATGTATTTGCATTACTGACTGAAACCTCAAACCCCACTCGCTTGTGAAGACTGTGCATGATTCCACATGGTAAGCAGCTGGGTGTGTGCTAAGAGTCTGCTTCTGCACCAAAAAATGGCTCCCCCTTTCCATCTAATGCAACTGTGAAATCACCAGAGCAATACGCAATAAATCTCTGCCTGTAATTCCTATTTGCACAGAGTCATGTTTTCACATTAGTCACAAAACGAAATTTCTTTGCCAATTTGAAAGCACACTTACTGCTCTTTTTTTTGGCAAGTGATAAACACTTTTACAGACTGACACATTATGAATCCACTTTTCAGATTTTTTAAAAAGCACATGTCCAAACTGCTTTTTCAGACCAGCACCATTTGTAACCTGGGTGACTGCCTACACTCCAGCAAGGGCAACCAGCCTTAGTGATGCTGAATGTATTTGCATTACTGACTGAAACCTCAAACCCCACTCGCTTGTGAATACTGTGCATGATTCCACATGGTAAGCAGCTGGGTGTGTGCTAAGAGTCTGCTTCTGCACCAAAAAATGGCTCCCCCTTTCCATCTAATGCAACTGTGAAATCACCAGAGCAATACGCAATAAATCTCTGTCTATAATTCCTCTTTGCACACAGAGTCATGTTTTCACATTAGTCACAAAACAAAATTTCTTTGCCAATTTGAAAGCACACTTACTGCTCTTTTTTTTGGCAAGTGATAATCACTTTTACAGACTGACACATTATGAATCCACTTTTCAGATTTTTTAAAAAGCACATGTCCAAACTGCTTTTTCAGACCAGCACCATTTGTAACCTGGGTGACTGCCTACACTCCAGCAAGGGCAACCAGCCTTAGTGATGCTGAATGTATTTGCATTACTGAGTCCAACCTCAAACCCTTAAACTATTCTTTTTTTATACCAGTACACCTTAATTTATTGTGAAAACATAGTCCATATTATTTTACATGTTCCTCACATTTAAATTTCTCCCAAAACAGAAAATAATAAACACAACTTCAACAAAAAGAATTGCATTTCTATTATTCATTTCTTAATTTACCATATACATCCCCTCTCAAACTCTAAACTCACCTTTAAAATTAGTTAGTTGTGAAAGAAATGTGGCACTCAAACAGCAGATTATCAGAGCCAGGATCTCTGTTCTTTACACCTCTCTCCTCTCAGCAGAACCAGATAATGGCAAACTTTCCCTCTCTTTTTCCACATATATACATGTTAATTTCAAATCTCAGTGCTTCCCCCTTTTTTTCAAATGTAATCACACATTTCTATTGGTTGAAAACCAACCCTTTTCCAAAAGTACCCTTCCCCCAACTTGACTTCTGCCTAGTACCCTTCCCCCAACTTGACTTCTGCCTGCTACCATAGCAACAGCTCATGGAACACTGCTGTGTGGAGTTAGGTCAGAAGTTCGCCAAACAATGTTTCAATTCCACAGAGCAAGAGTGCTTGACTTTTCTAACCTAACAGCAAATCCATAGTACTGTTCTTTGGTAACACATTTTTCTGTACCAATACAAAACATGCTTCTATAAATTTACACATACAGCCTAGTTTTTAGTGTAGAATGGTATGAAACAGCCAATCAGTTCTTTTTAAAAAAAAAAATATGTATGCCTCCATTTCCAAACTGTCTTTCATTTCTTTTTACCATTCTACTGAAATACACCTCCTGAGTGCATCCAGATCTCCTTTGAAGATGTTCACAGTGTGGATTGTAGGACACAGCTATGTCTTCTGGAGTGAAAAGTTTGCAGAGAAAACAGGTATGGTGAGAGACCTTGCTTTGCCAAATGTAGACATTAAATGGATTGGTCAGAGAGGGTTAAAGTGGCACCATGGATGCCATTGGTGAAATCCTTCATGTAAAACCAACACCCTGACCTCATAATAGTGCACTGCGGTGGCAATGACCTAGGCACTTTGACTGGGGTAGGTCTGGAAATGCTTATGAAGGACACCTTTGCACAACTGTTTTCACTTTTCCCTAAAACTGCCTTTGTGTTTTCTAACATATGCCAAAGGCAAAAATTGAACTGGTCCAATCATTTCTGTCCACAGATTGACAAAGCAAGAAAGCACGTCAACAAATCTGTTTCTGCTTTCCTCCGTGACTATGGTATGGGTTCCATTTACCACAACAACTTGCGTTACGACATGCAAGACATTTATAGAGGAGATGGTGTGCACTTCAATGATGAAGGGAACAGAGTCTTCCTCTTGAACCTTAGACTCTGCATCGGTACTTACTTGTAGGTACCACTTAAAAATCACTTCATAAACACAACGGCTCTTTTTAGAGCCCCCTAATATCTAAACACTTAAATCTGCATTTCATTTTTTTTTTTTATTTTTTTTTTTTACCGTACGCTTACCGTACGCGTACCCCGCGATTTTTTTTAAAATCAATAAATGTTTTCTTTGTACTTTTCTGTCCTTCTTTGACCCCCTTACAAATGTTAGGGGGTCTGTAACTCTCCTCCTTGCCCCCTTTTCTTGTTATCACTCTTTTTTTTCTGAGTGAAACACACGAAATGGCGGCCGCCGCTTCCTGGTTTCGGCCGATTCGAATGTTTACTAAGATCTAAGAGCCAATCAGAATCGTGCTCGCGCACGCCACCGTACGCGTACGGTAAGCGTACCGTAAGCGCACCGTAAGCTGGCTCAGATATATATATTGATTTAAAGGCTATTTTCTCAGAATCTACTGAACAGATTTACACCAAACCTACAAAAGGCACTTCCTTGACCTGAGGACTACCTCTCTGCCAAATTTCTAGTAATTCTGTTCAGCCGTTCGGGCTGTAGCCCTGTCTAAAGGTCCTATGGAAAAATGCATGGGAAAAACGCGTTTTGGGACCCCCCTTTTATCTCAGCCCCCGCTTGACGAATCCCCCCGAGACTTTCAGGGAAGGAGCGGAGCGTAGCGCCCCACCTATTTTGAAAAATTCGCGAGGATTCGTCGACCGGCGCCAAAGTTATTCAAAATAGAATGTTGCGGATTTCCTATGGAAACGTGGTCCTAACTATAACTACCTACTGGCGACCGCCAGTAGGTAATATATATATATATATATACATATACATAACAATTGCCGAAAATGTACGGAAAATAATACATTTGAAATGAAATGTAGCTGTAACATCACACATATGACAATGAAAAGAAAGGTGTCTGCTAACATTAAGGGGGCTTGTGTTAATGTGCGCAATAGTTGACTGCGAAGAGTTTAATAAAATAGTCATCACTGAAAGAAAATATGTGGGGGCAGAGGGTAGTATATAAAAAGAGTAATACATCAGATTGATACAATGATCCGATCTAGTAATAGCGAAGGAGTCCGATGGATGGCTGGGTCACAGAAACATGTTACAGTAAGAAATGAACACAAGCAGAGCGAGAGAAAGACGGGTAGCATATTGTGGGAGACTCTGAGGTACAGACATGGATGCGCATATAGACAGATACATGGTGCACGTGAAGTGCGGGATGACGTCACAGAATGCGTGCGTGTGTGTGTGTGAACAGATTGATGGTCAGACCGATTCATAAATACAGCGAGAGGAGGCGAGCTAGTGAGCGATAGAAAGAAAAGGGGGCACAATCAGAATACGTTCGGGGAGATACATCTTGTTAAAAACCCCGCTGGGGTGCACTGAACTTAAACCCGCTCGCCCCCGTGCTGCAGAGCCAGCTGCTGTCCTGAAAGGTCGACTCTTGCCAACACTGCGGCCCACTCCATAAAGTGACAAGTTACCAATGACTGTGGGCGTCATATTGTTACATGCTCGTGTCTCCAAGAAGTAAATAAAGGTGACCTTCCCAGACTCGTCTTCGTCGGCGGACTCTGCTGTCTCCCTTTCGCCCTGCTAGAGTGCTCTCTTAAAAGGAGTCAAACAAGTCACATCAGGCGGCGCATCTGGAGCTGAGCAGTGCAGACCAAAAGCTATACCTCATGGCGCTATTGCAATTGTAGCAGCATTTCTTTGAATCGAAATTAATGTGAGATTTCTAGATGCTGGTTTTGTTAATGCAGCAGCCCAGCTCATGAATATTCCGTTTTTTTAGAACCATGAACGTTGTTCCAGTATATGAAGTCTAAACATACATTTGATTGAAAGCATCCCAGATCTGCGTTTTACAAAATGATTTTATTATTCCTACGAAAGGGGCAGTTGGCTATTTCTAACCTTGTTTCATCAACTCATCAGTGTATTGATTCAATGACATAGCTTGGCCAGCCTGGCCTCTGTAACAAAGCCCTTTTAATGCCAGACATGCTCTCTCGCCAGCCCCCCAATCACAGAAAAGTTAAAAATTATTCTGCTGCCCGAATATGCTTCCCAAAAAGGCTTCTGTTAAATAAAGTCCACCGTGGCCCATTCCTAAAAAACGTTCTGTGCAGGCAAGAGCTTCAGGGTAGGGGTCTTTTTTGCATAAATACAGGCTTGGATGCTTTTGGGGAGATGTTATAACTTGGGGCATTTTAACACTTTAAAACAAGTTGTGCATAATTTGAACTTTTTCTCCCTTTTAAAGTCTTTGAAGGCAGATTTTGACGCATATGTGTTGTTATCAGGTTGATGGGCCGGGTTTGATTGAAGTTTCTTTGTCATGCAAATGTCAGAGGGGTGATGGATGGGCTCAGATATGTGACAGGCTTCAGGAGGTCCTTCGTCATTGGCTCTCCGCCAGAGACACATGCCATTAAGGACTTTACAATCGTTACTTTTCAAAAGAGTATGGCAACATTTTAAGTTGAGAACTCTACCGGCGCATTTGCATTTTCCGAGTTTGTCTTAATTATGCGGCACCCTAATTAGGACACAGAGAGTAGAAGAAGGAACACAAAAGCCAGCATTGTGGAAGGCAGAAGACGATGCACTTGCAGCGTGTACTGAATTTACAGCTCTGAGGGGCGGCAGCCAGCCCCGCACAACAGAGGCCCTGTGTTTAGGATCATTAACATGTAAACAGTGTCAGGCGCGAGACACGTGGCCCAGACCCGTCCCCGTAATGAGAAGCGATACCGAGTTTGTTAACTTAGATGAAGCCGCAAACAGTGCACCTACCTTGGAAGTGCGCGCAGAGTCAGAGGAATAAAGGCCTGCTGGGCTGGAGGAATGCCGCCGTTCTATCGTGAACACGGGGAGCGCGTCTTAAATAAATAAACAAACGCAGCGTGAGAAACAGATGGCACACTGCGGTTAATTAAAACAAGTGCGAGTTGCGGACAAAAACTGTACTTAGGCGCCGCTGCTTTGGAACTACACGGAAGTAACTGGAGAATAAACAGCCAACAGAAAGCAACAACACAACACAATGCCTCTGGTAAACCAATCACAAGCGGAAAAGCAAATTATACTAAGTTTCAGCCAACATACAGATTACTTTAGGTCTCGCTGAGACAGCGCATGCAGCGCATGCGCTGCCAAACGCGAGACCTAAAAATAGCTACCACACAGCTTGTCAAGGTCAGACCTAATGGCTTTGCTGATACTTGTTTTCTATAACACTCCTGTGCTGTTGTCAAGTTTTCAGCGCCAAAGCAGGCATGTGCTATGTTAAGGGAAAACTTACAATTACAAAGCTGTCCTCTGACAATGTAGTCAAATGGAAGGATAGAACAGCAAAATTCAAATGTGTGTTAAAAAATAAATAAACAATCCTTGGGCTCAACTCAGAATTACATATAGTGATAACAAATGGCACAAGAATGGCTGGCCACGGTTATCCAGACCTGACCATGGGATACATCTCCCTCACCAGACACTGTCATTTGAAATACAATGGTACATGACTAATACACATGTACAATGTAAAGAATTCCACAGACACAGCATTGTAAATATTTTAGTTTATTGAAGTCATACAAACATGCACAAGATAACACATAATTCAGGGATGATGGAAAGCTTGTCACGAACCTATCACCTTGTAAGAGAAAACACAACCCTTGGAATAGCCCATAAATTCTAATATGCATTTAATGTAAAAGAAATGGAGAATATACAAACTGAATAATGCACAGCAATTGCCGTCTCAGCGGACCACATCTTCTGCTCACAATCAGTTGGGTCATATAATGCTACAAGCTATAGATTCAGTGACTATTTAGATGCACAATTTCCCCAATGCAAGCGAACGGATCCAAAAACACATGATCAGGACTGTAACTAATTGATACCAATTAATGTCCAGGTGCCAGGATCTTTCATGAGAAAGAATATGAGAAACCCTTGACGAGCTGACACTGGAGGCACAGACAAGTGTTGACTTCCTTGTTCTCTAAACTTCTCGCTTTGAGGTGCCAATCTCCAGAACAAGGCGATGTTTAGTACACAGGGCAGAAAATGTGCAATTGAACAATAGTAAATAAAATGGCTGTAGGGTATCAGAAATGCATATAACTTAGCTGGCCTACTAATAATTTAGTAATCCACATACTGGTATAAAACGCCATATATATTCAGTAATGGACATGTTTAGAGAAGCGTAAGCATTACCACTTTTGCAAGACATGGTTTTAAGGCAAATAAGCAAGTATTTTCCCTTTTTCGCACCTCCTTGCCAGAAGCCGGTTAGATACATCCTTCCCCGAGAGACACTATTTTAGTTTTGGGAAGAACTCCCCTCCTTCTGATTTTGAAGTCTGGGGGTCGTAAAGTAGGTAACATCAAAGGAGGTCTTTCATGAAACCCTCCCAAAACACCCTCCCTTAAATCTTATCTACTGAGCCTGTCATGGCATTTAATACACACAGCCACAAAACACAACATATTATAAAATCGGTGTGCTGTTCTCGAGAAGGATTGTTTTTTCCCCCCACTTTTTGTAAAGTGATGGGAAAATGAAAACAAAAGTTCTATAACACATTCACACAGCTAAGGTATTTGTTGCCTTTAAGTAAACTTTGCAAATTGTTATACCATATTTTAATGTACTGGTGGGCTGATAGAGGGAACCTCTTTAGAAAGTCAAGAGGTCCCTGAAATGGGAAAACCCTTAGTGCTGTTCATACACTATTCTGAAATGTCACCAACAGCAGGGGCTCTTGCCTTGCGGAGTACGGCACAGGTCTTATACGGGTGCGGTTGTAGTGTAATTCCAAAAACGGTGCCCATGTTGACTTCTTTCACCCCATCAGGGAGGCGGAAGGTGAAGGTGCGGAGGAGGCTGGCAAAGTAGATAAAGAGCAGAGTCCTGGCCAGTAGTTCCCCCAAACACACGCGGTGTCCTGAAAAAAGAACAGAGCTAAAATCACTTGTTTTAGTCAAACAGGCATTGTTACAATTAAGCAATGTGCTGATGACTGCCAGGCCTATTCTCCATGTCCTGCAGCGTGTGCAGAGAACTTGGTGAAGGCTAGCTAAGACTTGCTTAAGTGACTTTATTCTCTAAGAGTAGCTGGGGTGCAGCAGTCAAGTATTACACATCAAGGTGGTTAGGATTTGGGGCTCAGATTCAATAGGATTCACACATTATCAGATTAAGATAACATTAATTAACTTTCTAAAGCCCAATATCATTGGGTAATTTTCTTGCATCCATGTTTGTGTCATGAGAAGAAGATGAGGACATATTCATGTAACTACAGTGAGGAACAATGCTCAGAATATGGCTAGGACATTAATTAAAACAATTAGAAGATGCTTGCTAGATACAAAAGGGTTTTAGGGCCCTTGTCTGAGAGCAGAGGTTAACACATCTTGAAATAAACACAGCTTTTTTCTTAAGGAAATAAAATGTCAGTTAAAAGGCATTGTTGTGACACATCATAATGAAGAGCAGCTCCAGAAAAATCTTTAGTCACGTCTTAATTAGTTGGTGCACCATCAATACTTCACAGTTGTAATACACAGGACGGTAATACCAATTTGAACATTGGAATGTTGGGAGCTCCATTGAAAACAAGTGCTCCGGGCTTCTAATGGTCGGTAGACGCCCGTAGCTCCAACATTCCAATGTTTGTTCACAGCTGTTGCTATGCGCAATGGCCTCACAGAGCCCATGGGGATTCCAATTGCCTCGGGCTCTGTGAGGCCTTTGTTTTACAAATTTCAACATTCTCTGATCCCTGGTAGTTATGGTGGTCTCAGGGCGGCTCGACTGCCCTGGTTGTAATAGGGTGGTTGGAACACCACCACCGCCACCCCCCCTCGAGTCTGGAGGTCCCTTGATCTCTGGTGGTGTTGCGGCGGTCTTGAGGCCGCATTATGCTTGCCGGGGCTGCTGTGGCCCTGCCAAGCATATTACCAGTTTTCACACCGCTACATTTTTCATGGAGGAAAAAAAGGGGACCCTACATGGCCCCCTATTGTCTGCACCATGACGTGCATGCAGAGGGGCATATGCTGTGCCCCCCTGTGTGTATGCGCCCCTGTACCTGCAGCAGTCCATGCCATGTAGGTACTGATTTTGATGTTCCCATTGCAGTGCCTATTTCATAGGCACCGCCGTGGACACGCCAAAGAACCACCCGCCAGACAATAGAAAACTCCTAATCCGGGCGATTAAAAAAGAGGTTTGGCAGTGCTGCTCCTGCACTGCCAAAATAAAAAACTAAGTATTGAAGATTTTCTGTTCTTGCAATCAAAAAAGAAATAAAGGCCAAATCACAGGTGGTGCCCCTGCTTTATTTCTTGAATTTGGATGGGACATGGACACGATCAAGGGACCTCTAGTCTGCAGAGGTAAAATGTTTGTTAGGAAACAAAATACACCGATGGAAACCATTTCAACAAAATTTACCATGTGATCTATGAAATTGTTATTCAATAATAGTAACTTTTAAAACAAACTTCATGCTGACAAGTCAGACAAGTTCTGGAAGATTGCTTTAAACAACATTTTGCAATTCGTTGAACGCTTGTGACTATCTAAATTGATAGTGACATTTAAACATGTTACTAGGAATTAGGGCCCATATGTACGAAATCCCCAAATAGCGATTCCCAATTAGAGAATCATAGAAATTGCCATTTGGGAATCGCAAAAGGGAATGTATGTAACCTGTGGTTTTCTAATAGCAATTCCTACTGATATGCATTCGCTATTAGGATATTGCAAATTATGAAATAACAATTTTGCGATTTCCTAATAGGATTTAGCAGATTTGGAAACAGAGGTTCTGCCAGAGACCGGGAACAACTTGGTGGGCAGAGGGACAACTTATGAAGTCAGTTAGTAACCTTACTGGAGCATTACAGTCATGAAGTCACATGCATGTAAATGTGGTAACCTCACACACACACATGAACTGAGTGATGTCACACTCAGAACTTGTGCTGCACACTGAGCACTCTAAGAGCTCAACTGCCTTTGTAAAGGAACGTATTGCAGGAATAATAATCTAATAATGTAGTTGCTAATATCCGTTTCAACATTTATGGTACAGAGGATAACGAAAGACACTAAGGGCCTCCTGCGTGTGATACATTTTGACAGTCATAGTCAGTCCTGATGAAGGCTTACCTGCAGAAAAAGGTAAGAAGGCCTCACTGGTCACAAAGTTCCCCTCCTTATCAAGGAAATGGCCCGGATTGAATTGATGAGGTTTCTCCCAGTAATTAGGATCGTACAGAGCTGAGGCCAGATTACATAAAATCACGGTGCCCTGCAAGGAATAACATCAGATCACTGGTGAGCAGCCACATGGTACTCACATTTAACATGACCTATTCAAACATATGTTAAGTAAATGGACTTCTCTTTACCTGTACCCCAAGAGTAAATTTCTAAAAATGTGAATTACCTTTCAATCTCTCTTTCTCTAAAGGAAACAGACTCTTCTCCAAGAACCTCTTTTCTTTATTCAAATTGTATCCCATTAATTAGGTCACTTTCTATTCTTAATCTTTTGTGTGCACATGTCAAACACTGTTTTAACCTGACAGTATTTTTATTTCATGAAGCATGAAGTTATAAACAAATACTTTTGGGGAATGTACTATGTCAGTAAAGACAAAAGAGATGCCCAAGCTAGGGTGGAATTTAAACCCTTGGAACAGACACACACTTATGAAAAGTCAAGACAACCAGCCTGAGTATTACTTACACACCTACCACACATAACCACACAAGTCATTTCGACAAGCAAAAACCAATGGTTCACATTGCAATAGCTGCCAAAACTCTCAATGTTCCCAACAGTGCAAACTCCAAGGCTCCCCCGCATCCAGGAGCACTCCTCCAAATCACTTGTAAGTCTTTCGGAACAGAATAGTCATGGCATGGTTGCCCCTGAATTGAGGACTCCTGCTTCACATCACACTGAACAGTAAAACCCACTCTACCGCCAATCCTGCTCTAATCCACTCATCCACTGTTTCCTTCCAAAGCTGCACATACATTTGTAGTCTACTGTCTCACAAAAAACAGATCTTTCTCATCACAGTAACGTGGCATGGAGATGATCCAGCTCCACCAAGCAATTTCACCAGGATACTGATGAACTGGCATTAAAAGAATATAAGAGGTCCAGTAGAGATACTCAAGGATATGACCATCACCAAAACAGAAGATATAAAAAGATCAGGATATAAGTCTTTATTGAAAGTATGCAATCCTATCTCAAGGTTCTTATGAGTATTCCTACTAGTTTACTGTCCTCCACAAAAGAATGGACATTTTACGGGTGCATTTCTGGATATAATTGATAAATATAAACCTCTCAATTCATCTGCCTTTGTTTGGCAAATTTGCCGTTATTTTGCTATTTATTATTCCTGTTGCCTCTCAGATACTTGTGTCATTTGCTGATTTATTTGTGGTTCCAACTGGTGGCGAACCATTTCTTTAGGTGGGCAACCACAAATGTGTTCATTTCTCTGACACTTACAGCAACACTTGATTGTGCGATAAGGGGGGGGGCCCGTAGCCACCATTGTTTGTTTGATTGCCTTTCTGGATACCATAACGGACCTCACAATCAAATGCCGTCATTTAAGCATTTCTTGGTGACTTAAATGTTTGAATATGACAAACCGCAAATGCAACAAGCTAAAACCATCACATCTGGATTAATCACCCTCAATCACTCCCAAATCAATCCAAGGCTGGCTCACAAAACTAGACACACACTGACACTTCTTTCTGCAATCGGGAGTCTCTGAATATCACAGAAAGTGCCCCTGAACCATGGAACAAACATTTCCTCACTTACATTGCTGGGCACTTTTAACAACCCGAGTACATCTTGTGGGGCCACTAGCCTCAGTTTTCATTATACTGCGATGCAAGCGTCTACTCTAGCGCCGCCATTTTGTTTATTTATTTCCGTTTGCCACAACCTACTGTTTTGGCTCTTGAGGGGGGCC
The DNA here is from genome assembly GCF_964204655.1 of Triturus cristatus. NCBI lineage: Eukaryota > Metazoa > Chordata > Amphibia > Caudata > Salamandridae > Triturus > Triturus cristatus. Next base: position 1,119,081,395 of record NC_140594.1, read on the forward strand.
TGCTCATTTCTCTCTGTCATAATTGCTATGTGAGTGGCGAATTAACACCGCATCACCTAATGCCCCTGGGGCTTTTGCAACCAGATCAACTAGGTGGAGTAACCTGACTGGCAAAACCTCCTCAGGGCATCCTCTACTGAAAGGCCGAGTTGGCCTTTTAGCAAACACTGCTGAGGCACACAGGACACATATTTTTATTATTTCAGCATCCTCTAGTAGACTTCAACCGGCACACTATCTGATGTTCTTATTATGTCCTGCATTCTATCTATAGGCGTGCATGATTTGTGAAGTGTTGAACTACTTTAATATTTAATATCACGTTTTTACTAGTCTCACTGTTGGTCTTCCCTGTTTCTCCATCTCCCCATGACTTTGTTGTAGCACTGCGGGTGAGGCGCTTCCCAGTGCCTTGAGAGCGGACCATTGCTCTTTTACTGTTGGTAAGATGAGTCTTGTAGTAAACTGGCTGGGCATCACTTTGTTGTTAGGCACTGAATACACCAAGTTAAGAGCATTAAAAGCGACCTGGGGCCTTTGACAGATTTCTGGTAGACTCCTGTCCTGCTGCTGGAACCGGTGTTCTTTTTCCTGTATGTTCCATCCAACCGGTATCTATACTGACATTCAGTGTGAGCTCCAGTTCTAGATTTATGTTTCACTCCATATTCCAGTTGCTGTGTGTGGTAATACTTATCACTCAGTTCAGTATCTAGGGGGCAGTAGGGCCATTCAGCGGGTCCATGACTGTGAACCCTGACAGTTTGCCAGGCTGATATTTGTGAATTAATGCAAAATCGAAATCTAATAGGATGAGGAAATCAAATCATGGAAAACCAGTTTTAAGGAAAGGCAATTTTAAGGAAATTAAAAAAAAAATCTAAAATTAAATACAACATTTTAAAGAAAAGATAATTTTAAGGACAATTTCCAAATTATATTAAAAGTTGGAGGAATTTCGGGTTAGAGAGGGGTTTGGTAATGGTATGGGTGATGAGGAAATATCAGGAGTCAGGAATGGGAGGAGTTCAGGTGCAGAAAGGGGTTTTTATGACCGAGTGATTGGGAGGAGTTTAAGGGTTGTGAGGGCTTTTTAGAAATCCTGAATGGGTGGAGTTTTGGGGAGGTGAGGGTTTTTTGGGGTTCACGGATGAAAAGGTTAGGGGTGTTTGGGCATTTTGATGGTTAAGGGATGGGTGGAGTGTAGCAGTATTGAGAGGTTTTCAGTGTTTACAGATCGGCAGAGTTTAAGGCTGGTGAGAGATAGGTAGATTTGGGGGTTTTAAATGTTTTTTAGTGTTCAGGGGTGGGTGGAGTTTTGATGTGGTATTGGGTTTTAAGGGTTTAGGGATGGCTGAAGTTGAAATGTAGAAAAAGGATTTTAGGGTTCAATGATGAGTGGAGTATAGGGATGGGGGGGTTTAGGGTTTGGGGATGGGTGGAGTTTACAGGTTGAAAGCACCTTTAGGGATCAGGGATGAGTGGACTTTAGTGGGTGTTTTTTTAGTGGTCTGTTATAGATGGTGTTTAAGGTTGGTGAGGGTTTTTGTAAGGATCTGGCATAGCTGCTGTTTGGGCGATGAAGAGGTTCTAGGGTTCAGTGTTGTTAAGGGGTGAGGGATTGAAGGTGTTTAGGCATGTTGGATGGTCTGCGAATTAAAAACATCAAAAGTAATTGTTTGACAATGTAGAAGATATAAATCTGAAGTAATGTACCCTGAAGTAAAGCACTGACATAAATAAATACCTCAGATAAAAAAAAATCTTAATGCAACCATTGCATTTATACCTTGAAAAAATAAGCATGCAAAGGCCAATTATGAATAAAAGGCGTTCTATGAATTGGTTTCTATGAAATGGTAAGTGTCATTCATTCTGCATGTTTCCATTAAACAGTTATGGTGAAATGGTTTCTCAGTTATGGTGCTCCATTTAATAGTTTTCTATGAAATCACATACAACCTTGCCAGGTTGGTTATGGATCCTTTTGTAGGCCACATGCTGATGATGGCTTAAGCCGATATTAAGATTCATGAACAGCTTGAAACATTCAGTATCAATTAAGCTCTTCTCGTGAGCCGTTTGAACCAATTAATGTCTGGTTCTGGCTATACTATCACCACATCACGTAATGATAATGCCAAAGTGGGTTTTTATGAATACTGCCAATGTTGTAGGTAGTGGTCCAGGAGTACACTAAAGTGCTAATGTTATCCCTAATTTAGTTTTAGCCCTTCCTGAGAAACTAGAGGGGACCCTCAGACATTTTCAATCTTTATGGTCCAATGTAAATTGCAGATCTTAATTAATCACCAAATCTTTACTAATCACACTTCCAAAGTTATGTTGGCACTCTCTTACCTTACTGGATGAGTGAGAAGGACTGGACCTGCGTTTTGCACCTAGGACCACAAGAGACTCCAAGGGTTTGTTGGCTTGCCTCCTGGTCAAAGCCTCAGGGATATAACAGGCTCCAACAACTTTGAACCCAGCACTTGGACTCTGCCTACTGCGAGTCGTGCCCACCCAATTGGTGCCAGCCCAGTTCTGGACCCTTGGAAGTGAGCCTGAAGGTACTCTGCCAGCTCAGTTGTGGTCCCATTTGTATCATTGTTGCGCAATGTATTTTCACGCAAGGACCTTGCATTGCCCACCACAGCTCCTCAGAACGGCCTCTGCAGGATGCATCTCCTTGGTAAAACCTTGCATCGTCTTGGCTGCGCGACACATCCTGGATGTGGGACTCCACATCACTTTGCAACCAGGGTATAAGGTACTTTGTTCAGCAGGCCTAACTAGGTCCCTGTAGCCGGTCCACACTTCATTGTGGTCAGTCTAAACTTGTGACTTTGTCCTGGTCTAACACAATCAGATAGCCACAGATGGCACTTTCTGCTCTTTGGCACTATTTTCATTTAAATCTTTATAATGGCATATCTCGGGTTCTGCTGATTGGATTTTAATTGTTTTTGTCTTAAGTTAATTATTCAGTTCTACTCTACGTTTCTAAATTGGTGTGGGTTATTTCTTGTGTTGTCCTTCACTGTATTACTTTGTGAATTACTGGACCAAAAATTGTACACGTTGACTCTAAGTCAAGCCTGGCTGCTCTGTGCTAAGGTGCCAGGGATTTGAGCACAGGTTAATTTGGGAATAGCTTGTGACTTTACCCTGCCAAGGACTGTGGTTACTTCTTGAGTAGGGTTCACCTCCCTCAACGAGAACCTAACTTCTTACATTGGTATTCAGCAATGAGGATTAGGACTTGTGTTTGTGCAGTGCCATACAGAGATTTTGTGTACACTAAAAATGCCAGAAAGTAATGTGAGACCAATTTGAGCATTTTTAAATTCTTCCTAATTTTCTGATTGGTTGTTTTTTCATTTTCTAAAGTTAAATTCTATAACTCATTGTCTTTTACCATGGAGATGCTCAATGTGGATGGCCTCAGCAGGGCTGAGTTGCAGAAACTCTTCAATGGGAGGGGGCTGCTCGCAGGAAAGAAGGCCACAAAACCCAACCATCGTATAGCCCTCCATGCCTATGAGGTGGACACGAGAATCTAAGAAGGATCTTAATGAGGGAGATCCTGATGAGGGGGGCTTGGTTTAGGAGTGGAGGAGGCCCTGGCTGTGGGTCCTGAGCAGGAAATCCCAGAGGAGGTAGATCATCTGGCCGCTGAAAGAGAAGCCAGTGTGAGGGCAGAGAGCAGTTTGCCTTCAAAGAACCTGTCCCCAAAAGAGTTGGAGGACAGATAGGGGGCTCAACCTGCAATTGGCCAAAATAAAACTGGAGGCAATAAATGCTAAGGCCATGGCTGAGGCTGAGAGGGTCTTAGCCAAAGATCTGCTGTCCAATGTTGTGGTGGGAGAATGTTTAGACACATAGTTTTCCGCCTAAGAGAAAGCTATGAAGGAACACAAGGTTCCAGAGGAAAACTGGGGAGTAGATTTCTGAAGCACATGCCTACAGTGGGGAGTGGCACACTTCTCACATTTACAAGATTGGTGACTAGACAAAGTATGCCCCCAAGATAGCCATACTTGCTGCTAAATTTGGGTTGACGTCTGAAAAGCACCATCAGAGGTACAGGGACAGCCACAAACTCCCAAACCAATCTTGGGTGGATTTCCTGGACTATTCAAACAAGGCACTTAATGGCTGTGTGGAGGCAAGCAAACTCGACACCTATGTTTGGCTGTACAACTCAACTTAACTTTGAGGAAGTATATGCTCAAAACATGTTTTACAGAGCTCTGCCAGCACCTAGTGGACAGCAAGCTGACTGATTGTCTAAAGCTTGCTGAGGAGGTGGACCTCTGGATCAGTACCAGAGTGTACAAGAAGGCATTGGGGGGACTCTAAAAAGGGTGGTCAGGGTTCCCACCAGAAGACGTAGGGTGGAGATAAAAACACGAAAGAGTTCTCACAAAGGCCCCAAAACAGCTTACAGGGGAAATAGGCCCATTCCCAATCTGACTACCAAAAGATAGGTTTTGTAGATAAAAACACTGGTAAGTTTGTAAGTGCTATGAGTGCTATCAGTATGGGTACACCAAGTGATTTCCCAAGTGTCCTAAGAGGCCAGAGCCCCCCCAGTAGTGGGCAGTCCCAGGGGTTGGCTAGTGTAGTGCTCGTGGAGGAGATGGTCCCAGTCAGTGTGGGCGGCAGCTGGGGTTTCCTTAGTGCCCCTGGGTGACAGAGAGATGGTGCCTAAAGCCCACAAGCCTTCCAATACTTCCAAGTATAGAAAGTAGGTCACCATCCATGTCCATAGGGTGGATGCTCTGAGAAACACAGGAGCCAGTATTACTACTGTCAAGTGTCATCTTGTATACTCAGAGCAGGTGATATACAATTCATTTCACAAGGTCGTAGTAGCAGACAACCATGAGAGTCACTACCCGGTAGCTCCTTTTGTATAGGGGTGGTCTCAGGTTCTATTAAGGTAGCTGTGAACCCTACCATGCCTGGGAATTGGTTGCTAGGGGATGACTTGGAGCACACTGCCTGGAAGGAAGTGGATCTCAGGTCACACCTGTAAATGTTTGGGTTGCCTGAAGGGGTATGTGGGACCACATGATCCATGGCTGCCCAGGAGGGGAATCAGGAGAGTCTGGATCCTAGAAAAATGAGCAAGACAGCTGCCAAGAAAGGGAAGTGCAGGGGGCGTAGGAAACCGTCCCATGAGGCTCCCACAATACCAAATGGATGAGGATACAGAGGAGGCAGCGCTGGAGCTGACTGGGCAAGACATTGCCTTGCTAGGATATCTGCCTGAGCTTGCAGAATGGCAAGTTGAGGGTAGACCATCCAGGGAGTAGTTCTGCCAGGTGGAGAGAGAGTGCACAACCCTAGAGAGGCAGGCCAAAGCCTAGGCAACTGGTGAAACCTCTGGAGATCACCATATTTACTGGGAGAACAAGCTCCTTTACAGTGAGCCTACGGCACCTGAGCATGGGCAGCATGTGTGCTGGTGGTCCCCCAAAGTTACAGAATGTTCCTACTGGGTCTGGCTCACGGATTACCCCTGGCAGGAGACCTTGGGCAGGACAAGCCCTTTGCCAGGCTTACCACCCACTTCTACTGACCCTGGATGAGGGCATCCTCCTGTGCTTACAGTAGGACCTGCCTAACCTGCCAGATCAATGGGACAAAACTTAAGGCTCTCTTACGTCCCATGCCTGTCATTGGCACTTACTTTGAGAGGGTGGGCATCAACATTGTTTAGCCCCTGGTCAACAAAACATCCCTGGTTTATCCTGGTTTTGGTATCCCATACCCAGAGGCCATCCCTCTGAGTACCATGACTGCTCCTGCAGTGGCTAGGGCCCTGATGATGATTTTTATCTGAGTGGGTTTTTCCTAGGGAGTGGTGTCTGACAGGGGAACCAACTTCAAGTCCAGGTACATGAAGTGGGAGGAATGTGGGGTAATCTACAAGTTCTCCACACCTTACCATTCACAGACTAATGGAGTTGTTGACAGGTTCAACAGGATCCTCAGGGCCATGAAGGTCACAATTAGGGGCCTGACTGAGCCCATGAGGTCTAAGTGGGATGCCCCCTTGCCATGACTGCTCTTTGTATGCAGGGTGGTACCACAGAAGTATTTAGCCCTTTTGAACTCCTCTTGGGTAACCCAATGAGGGGTTCTCTCCGTTTCATGAAGGAGGGGTGGGAGCAAGCCCCCAAGAGGCCCCCTCTGATGGGGTTAGCTACATGCCAGCCCTCCCCAACCAAATACAGATGTTCTGGAAGAAGGCTTCCAAGAACTTAGACATTAGCCAGGAAGTAATAAAACAGTGTTATGACCAGTAGGCCACTCTGGTTGAGTTTCAGTCTGCCCAGAAGGTATAGATGATGGAGCCAGTTGCGCCAAAGGCCCTCTAAAATCATTGAACAGGGTCCTATGAGGTAATTGAGAGGAAAGGGGAGGCCACCTACATAGTGGAGCTCAAGACCCCCAGATACCCCTCAATGGTCCGCCACCTAAATCATCTCAAACCCCACTATTAGATGTCTGAGCTGTTGGTGACCGATGAAGGTGTAGAGAAGGAGATTAAACCTCTCCCTAACCTCCTGTCATCCAAAAGACAAAGGTGGCTCAGTGGACGGTGTCAACCTCTCTCCTACCCTGACCCCAGAATAGCAGAGTGTTGGAACTAGTACTTTCTGGTTGGCTGAGGTGGTGCTCAAGCCAGGCAGATCATACCACTCCTGTCAGGGTTAGGTGATTAGACTCACCACATAACCTGTGCTCACCCTTGCGTAGCTTCGTACTGAGCAGTCAGTCTTATCACAGAGGTAATGTGTAAAGCATTGACACAGCACTCTCACACAATAAATACACTGAGCATCACAAAAGAGACGTCACACGTGGTGTATGTAAATAAAGATTGTATTCAACACACATTCATTTTCACAACATGAACATGATGTATTTCTGGCCATAAATCACACTTGGAAATAGTCCAGAGCAACACTTAGTCAGAGTCCATGTGGAGAAGGCTGGAGTAACTATCGGGGTAACCAGGCAACAGTCGACAAATGAAGGGTTGATCACCACTCTGGAAGTTCACCCACTTTATGCAGAGCATAAATTGCTAAAGGCTGTCCCACTTCAATCAAAAGGTCTCTCAATTTGCCTTCTGGAACCAGCGCAGTTCTGCGAAGTACAGGGGGTTCACCCAGTCTCTCAACCCACTTCCAATTGCTCTCGGAAGTGTTCCTCAGCCCAGTCACTTAATCTCTCAATCTAGGCCGGATCTTGGCAATACTACCCGATAACATGAGGTTGTCAGGCCGGGTGGGGGGGATGCAGCTGTCCCAACAACCCACGGGAAGTGATACACAATTTCTGGCATGTGTTGATCTAAGTCTCACCAGACAATGAGGTCACAATGAACCATGATTAGGGTTCTACATACCTCCCTGGAAATGAGGCACAATGTCTGGTGGATAATGATACGAGTCGCACGAGACAATCCGGTACTCATGAACCAAAATTTGGGTTTGCCGTATGTTAGACCTGGCACCATTGGCGTGGGTCTCCCTTCTATTTTGTTTGCTGTTGCCTCCTGCATTTTTGCTATGTGTTTTTCTGGTCTAGATGCTTTGGGCACTATTCAGTGCCAAACTGCAAGTTCTCCCTATTGTAAATTGTTGTATTGGATTAGTGACTCCATGATTGGCCTATTTGATTTGCTTGTCAGACACTAGTACAGTGCACCCTGTGTGCCCAGGGCCTGTAAATCAAATGCTGCTGGTGGGCTTTCAGCACCGGTTGTGCCACCCACAGAAGCAGCTTGTAAAATGTGGCTCAGGCCTGCCATTGCAGCGCCATTGTGCAGCCTGGGGATTCCATGTCGACTTGGCAAGTGGACACACTTGCCAGTCCCTAAACCTTCCCTTTTATACATATTAGCCACCCCTAAGGTAGGCCTTAGATGGTGTAGGCCCCTCACAGGAGGTCTTTAAAGTCCCAGAGACCTCCACAAAGGACAGGTGGCAAGCCAACAAGCCCTTGGAGAGCAAACTTCAGTGTGCCACATAACAGCAGTTAGTCAGCCCAGGCCAGCCACTATTCATGCAGGGTGCACTGTCCCTTCCAATGGGAGTCTTCTCCTTGTGCCCAACAGATTTCTCTGGCAGTATGCACCACGCAATCCAAGATGTCTGGTCCCATGTCCCCACAAGTGTATCTCTTCCCTGCTAAAGTACGGCACCAGCAGTTATGCTGTAGTCTGCCTTTGAAGTTGGGGGTGGTTCAGAGGGTTCTCCTTTGAACCACAGATGTTTAAATTCAGTCTCCCCTAAATTTCAGGCCTTGTTTGCCATGAAGCCTTCGAACTCAGATCTTAATCTTTAGTGGGGCCATAACCTGGCTTCCCAGAGGCCAAGTGTCCTCTCCCCCCAATCTATCCAGCCAAGTCCTCAAATGGCAGAGGTCTATCATTCCAGTTGCATGCCCAATGTTTATGGCTGTCTTTGGGTAATGCATGGATTTGGTCCCCCAGCCTCCAATGTGAACTGGAGTCAAACTAAATAGCACAAAAAAGAATTTAGCACACAAAAATTCCCTGCTTCTAGAGGTGGCATTTCTAATCTATTAATGGCAAAGCCACCTGTACCACAAGAAATGATTTGTCATTGTGAATCCAATGATAGTAAACAACATGAGGCTGCTCCAAGGTAAGACCCCACTGCAGCTTAAGGTAATCTCAGCCATTTCCCCATGTTAACCTATGGGGAGAGGGGAGAGAAAACCTCATAGGCAGTGAAAACTAAGCCCGGGCGGGTAACTACACTCCACCATCGGAGTTTACGTAGTTCTGCCTATTCCGCGTTTCGTTGCGAACGTGGAGTTCAGGCAAGACTACAACTCCATGGTGGAGAGTAGTTAGCCGGCCCCTCCACCCTCCCAAAGTAATTAAAAGTAATTAAAAAGGCACTTTCCTGCCCCGTGGCTGCCTCCTCCTTGACATAGCCACTCTCCTGTCTCCTCCTCTCCGTCCTTCTTCACTGATAACCTCTATGTTGTATGTCTTGCGAGTGCGCATATGCACGCTCAAGATGTACAACGTAGGGGTTATTAGTGAAGAAGGACAATGAGGAGGAGGCAGAAGAGCGGCAATGTCGGGGAGGAGGCAGCCACGGGGCAGGTAAGTGACTTTTTAATTAATTTTAATTACTTTGGGAGGGGGAGGGCAGGGAGCGATGTCCCACAGAGTTGCTTTCCAACTCCGTGGAACTTCGCGTAGAGGCACTACGCATGCTCCGCCTAGGGTTAGTGAAAACACACACAGGGGTTCTTCGCTACCTGGGCAGGGGACACACATGTGTACCTGCCCTGCCTTTCATCTATCACTTGCTCCACCCCCTCTAGGGCCCACCCTAGGGGTGCTCTAGTGTTAGTGTAAGGCACCCTCAGTATTGCTCAATGAATTAGAAAGGCCACATGAGCATAAGTGCAAATGGGCACACACAGGCCTGCATGTTTAAAAGACTATTATTGTGGGTGGCGCGATCAGTGCTGCGGCCCCTGTCCTGGGTATGTGATACACCTCATTACAGGGTACTCACAGGTACCTGCCCTAGGTATGTGGTATACCTCTTTACAGGATACTCACAGGTACAGCACCTAAACCAATCAGGTAAGCACCACTTCCTTGCATGGGTTGGAAGGGCGTGTACACTTTCACACTGCATTACAATGGGAAAGCACCCAGAGTACTAAGTCTGAAAAGAGAATCAGCAAAAACTAGGGGGAAAAAAAGGAAAAAGTTTCAGGGAAATCCCCTAAGAATGGCCATGTCCAACACAGAGTGACTGGTGCCAGTTGTTGGGGCAGTTTGGTTCTCTGTTCTCTCTTACCCCTGGGCTTACACACTTGTCTACCCATGACATTGACACTGGTGACAGCCCCACTGTCAAGAACCTAAACTACAGGATATCAGACCAGGTGAGCGCCAGTATCAAGGAAAAGGTCTCCAAGATTCTGTAGTTGGAAGTGATCAAGCACTCCAGTAGTCTCTGGTCCAGCCCAGTAGTGCTGGTGTCCAAAGCCGCCCACTGGGTACCACCCCAGAACTCTGGTTCTGAGTGGACAAAATTCGTCTCATTCCCTGAGTTGTGTAGTTTATTAATCGGATACGGCCTGCCAAGTTCCTCAGCACATTTGACCTAACGTCTGTGTACTGGCAGATCGTCCTTACTGAGCATGCAAAAGAGAGGTCTACCTTTTCCACTCCAGAGGCCCACTTCCAGTTTACAGTGATGTCTTTTGGACTCAAGAATGATCCTGTCATCTTCCAGTGGTTGGTGAATCAGGTCCTGGCTGGGATGGAGGCCTTCGGTGCTGCTCACCTGGATGACATGGCTTTCTTCAGTAGCAGCTGGAAAGACCACCTATTTCAACTCCAAGAAGTGCTTCAGGCTCTGCAGCAGGCTAGCCTGACTATCAAGGCCAGTAAGTCCCAGATAGGGAAGGGGTCAGTGGGGTACATGGGACACGTTGTGGGTGGGGCTAAAGTGCAGCCCCTCCAGGACAAGATGAAAACATCATGACCTGGGAGCCCCCAAAACTCAGACGGAAGTGAGGGCCTTCCTCAGCCTCACTGGTTATTTCAGGAGGTCGCTTGAGGGGTTTGCCCCCATTGATGCCCCCTTGACTGAGCGGACTTCGAAGAAGCAGCCCAAGAAGGTGATCTGGACAGAGGCCTGTTAAAAAGCCTTTGACGCCCTCAAACAGGCCATGTGTACAGCCCTTGTACTCAAGGCCCCTGACTCTTCCCAGGAATTCAATATATGCAAACAGATGCCTCAGAGCATGACAAAGAGGCAGCGTTGTCATGGTTGAATGATAGACTTACCTGTAGCCTTTATTATTGGGAGGTTATTTCCCCAGGAACAGAGATAAAATGCTATCAAGAGAGAAGCCTTAGCTATGGTCTGGGCACTTATTCGGGACACACTTTCCGGTTCAGACAGACCACAGACCCCTCATTGAGCTGATGCAGATGAGGGGGTGAGAATCCAAAATTGTTGAGAAGGTCCATCTCCCTACAGGGGTGGAACATGGTCCTGGGTCAGACAACACCAATGCTGATGGTCTCTCTAGATTTTCCACCTTAGTGATGAGAACTTCCAGGAGGTTGGGTAGTTCTCCTCACTTTCAGCTCAGGGGGATGGGCTGTGTTAGACCTGTCAGCCTTAGGGTGGTCTTTCCCCCAAACTATTTGCCTTCATCCCTCCTATTTTTGCTGATTCTTTTTTGTTGGCCTTAGGACTCTGTGCACTTTATCACTGCTAACCAGGGTTCACCCTCCTCATTGAGCAAATCAATTTCTTACACCTGGTTAAGTTCATCACAATGAGGAAGCCCAAGAAGGGGGTGGAGTTACCAATATTTTTAAACAAACTTACACTTGCACAAGCATTCCCATTACCAATCTCAAAAATACTGAGGGCATGATTTTTAATTTGAAAGTAACACAGAATTACCCCATTTCAGAGCTGCTGATAAATAAAGCACTGGGATATGTCACTGACTCTGCTAAAGAAGTAGTAGAATCACTCACTCCTTACCTTATAAACGTTTGTTCATTTTTTGTTACTTTTCAAGCTTCATCCACTGCGGAAAGATGCAACACACACAGAATAGTAATACAGGGATGTTCATTTTCCCCTTGCCACAGTGTTCTAATGAACACCTAGAGTGCTAGCATTCTGTGTATATGACAAAAGCATAACACACCTGAACGCAACTTTGATATTATCAAAGCTGGACAGCTGTAAGCATTTCCTTCAGACAAACAAAATGAGGAATTCCATTTGTCGCAGAAATTATGCTTAGTGTTATAAAAAGCTAAAATGATGAAGTATTTTCAATAAATTCTCAGATGTCATCCTCATCAGTTTCAGAAAAGAATTCTGGTATGGTGAGTGAAACATGTACTTCTAAAACCAGTAGCATGCTGCGAGTATGTTCCTCAGTGTTCCACTGCAGCTTCCCTGCAGTGTTATAATGAACAACTAGAAAGCTAACATTCTGCATTTATGACAAATCTGTGGCGAACCGAATGCCCCCATGATACAATAGCACCTGTAAAACTGAAATCATTTCCTACAGATGAGATAGAAATTATGGTTAGTGCTCTAAAAAGCTAGGACATATTTTCTGGCAGTTTTCAAATATCAGCAAAAGTAAAAGATTCTGACATGCAGATTGAGCATGCTTAAGTCCCCACTTCAATGTTGAGCTGACGTGAGGACTTAAACCTGGTTCCCCCATTCCAAGGTTCGAAGCTATGGCTGTGGGGCAAGAGAGTTTAAATAATGAAGATGAAATACCATCAAACAAGAGAGGTGTGCCAACTTCCTCTGTCCAAGTGACACAAACCCAATTTTTCTTCATATATTTTCCGTGAAAGGTAGCTCATAACCAGTATCTCAACACTTTTAATCCTGTAATTAGACAAATTGTGAAATCTCTGGGGATTCGGGATATTCCCCATTTCTCCTAACATGCCAGGTGCACTCAGAACTGTATTAGACTGAACTAAGAGAGTAGAACTACTTGTGGGATGGGACAATTAGGGCAGCTGCTCTGCCTTCATGGGTAGGTTTGTACCTTCTTCAGGTGGAATCCTTCCAAAGAAGTGTCCTTTAAAAGCTGCCTACTGACACCGACTGATTGAACGCTGCTAATGCGCTGAATTTCATGAATGACAGCATTGGTGTATGGAAGCCTCTTCTGGTCCTCATATTGGACTGTCTCCTTTTCTCCAAGGACAGCATCCAATTTCTTCTGGACTTTCTCTGGGGACAGACAATTATACTTTACTGTCAGAAAAACTCATAAGCACTTAAGGATAATTCATGATAGGCCAGACACAAACTGAATAAACGTTATAACAATGTGTCCATGGTTAATTCTAGAGCAGCATCTTGCCCCCATCCTTTCACTCAAAGGTCCACACTACCTATTATAGAGTACTGCAGTCGAATGCTTTTACTAGGTTTAAGGACATGAAGGCGTTCATGAAAATGTAAGAGATATAGAAAAGAACAAAATACTAACTGTTTTTCAGATTGCTAAACATTTGTAATATATTTGGCAATATATATATATATACATTTATTTATGCCCTGGGTGTCAGTAAGCTTTATTTAAGGTAGAGAAAAATGTATATTTTGTACACATGAGTAAACAAAAGATCTTGAGATATAGGATACAAACGTTCAAAAATAGAGATTGGGGATGGAAACACACATGAACAGTTCCTTAACATAGATGAGGTAACCATAAGAGAAAGCCACGGCATGGACAAATGAACGCAATCAAGCTTGTATAATGGGGGCAGAGAGAACTCTGGACACCCAACGGCATGGGGAGAAAATAGAAGAAGAGTAGTGTAGGGGTAGGGGAATGTGAAGGTTAGCAGTACAAGCGCACAGTATGATCAAAGGATATCATCTTCTGTTTGTTGCATGACTGCCGGTGCTGTGATCAAGCTCCATAAGGAGGAGCAGGATAGCGACGAACCACTGCATCTCCGTGGTCAGACCTACTTCATGGGTCACATGAAGTTGCCAAAGACCTGAAGAGCACCTCTAGTTTTGTTGCCCCAGCAATGACAGAACACTGTGGAGATGGTGCACAGAGGTGGTTACTTGTTGCCTAATCCAACCAGAGAAGAAACGCCCTCTTCTACAGACTGCTTAATGGAAGAAATGTGCCTTGGCCTCTCAGTAGGGACTAAAAATATCCCCTCTAGGATTTCCTCAAAAAGGACAACCTGAGGTTCAATAAGGAAATTCCTCTCATTGAAGATGCATCAACTGGAATGTGCATGCTCTAAACAGAGAAAGGCCAGTTCTACCTGGTAACATCCTTTTAACATTGGGGTGTCTGCTTTTAACTAGTGAATGCCAGAGGCTCTAGAGAAAAAAAACTGGTAATCATCTCACATATCTTCTAGTCCATTAGAGTAGAATCATCATGTTATGTGAGCCCTCAAGAGAGTACCAAGAGATACGTCAGTGGAAGTGTATTGACGGCATTCCTGTGGCTGAACGGGTGAGACCCAGACACTGAATCAAAACTGAGAGAAAGAGGACTCTCCTATGAAGTTCAAAGAGGTCTTTGTTAGAAAATTGAAACTGATTTGTTTTTTCCTGAGCACTTCCATTTAGCAGATAGTTGGGGTGAGGGTGAGACTGAATTTATGTTGTTCAAGGTGAGGATGTTTGTAGGCAGGGGCTGTCCTTCTATCTGTGCCTGATTACTGCTTTAGGGAGGCGGATAACAGTCCGTTACAGACCTTGTACTTTATGACGCCCTTGTTTTGGATAATTCTGCTTGGAGTCAGACTCATTGCCACCTGCTGTTTGAGTTCCCATGTAGCACAAAAGCTGGGTCTGAGGAACAGCCAGACAATTACATTTTAAGAAGAACCACCCCAAGCTGGTTTTGAATCCTTACACATTGGATCCATATCAGTCTGAAAAATGATAACAGTGTATCCACATCACCCAACTCTGCCCCAGGCCCAAGTGGAACATGACCAATGATGGGAGTGCCCTGAAGAGAACTCTAAGAACTGCTGTGTTACCACGGATGGATTACAATGAAGCACAGATAGGCACACCCATTTTGTGTGGAAGGGGCTCTCCTTGTATCCCTCAATGGTTCTTTTTGTGAACCACATTTAAAACGTCTGCCAGAATCACACATTGGGTGTGATTAGTAGTCTGCCCTGACTGAAAGACTGCTGCAGCCTTACCACTGTTTGAGTTAGAATGCCTCATTGCTGCAGAGGTCTGTGCTCTGATCATCCTGCAGGCTAAAGACATTGATAAGATTAAGAGTGGCTTGGATGTCACACCTGCCATTCCAGCATACTGTTTGCACCCAGCTAACAAAAGCCAAATCTGCCAAAATGAGAGCTGCTCTAAATAGGAGCACCGCTTTGTGTCAAATTCCCCTAATTGCTCTGTGTAGTATTGAATTATACTGAAAGAATAAAGTGCCTTCTTTTAATTCACAAGATAATCACTGGACTGGACAATACGTTATTCTTTCTGTTGACGGACTGTTGAGCTCTTAGCTCTTTCCCTGACGCTACTTCCCTTAGCAGCCTTTAACTGCTCATGTACACTACCTTGAAAGTCAAGTGTGGAATGGATGTACTTGGCCAGATGTGCAGAGTCACAGATAGACATACCATTGTACCCTAGTGGCAAATGGCTTCAACCACCTTGGCTGTGGCCCATTGGCCCCTAAATGGAGTATGAGACCTCAAAAGTGGGCTGAATCACACTCTTTTTGTGATCTAATCATCCTTCTACGCACTAGGTGTATGTGCAATACCAGGAAAGCATAACATTCTGCTAAACTAAAAGAAGTTCCACTTGGTGCTGACTCACCATTGGGATAGCATGATGGACAGATGTGGGAGTAACATTCCTACTGTTGGCAAGGTTTCATAAATGACAGATTAATCGTGCGAAGACTACACAAAAGGTCCAAAGACGGTAGCAAGATTCAGGTTCATGGCGAAATGGCATATATTTGCAGCCATATTTTGTGATCCAGTGGTGAGGGTATAGACCAAACACAAAGGGAAGAGTCAATTTAACTCCTCTGTTATGGAACCTTACAAAGTCCCAGGAAGATAACTTGCTGTGCATAGTCACATGTTGTCCGACTTAAGTGAACATACAGTCAGCATGTTTTCCCAATATATTTTGTATAGCACATTTTTGGACAAGTTGCATTGATCAGGAATGGCAATGCAACTGCGGAAGTGCATACAAACAGGCAAGCTGGGAGGTGATCCCACATATTGGCCCTATTAGCTGCTCAGATCTTTTAGTGGCCAGAAGTTAATTTGATTTCTCTGTTGTCCAGTTTATCCTTGCTCAGGCCACCAAGAAGTGGTTATTTCTCACATCTGAAGGTGTCCCTTTCTCCTGCCATATATTCAGGGGCATATGTTGGTGGTTTGAGTGCCCAATAGTAGATCTATTTGCATCTGGAAAAACAGCACTGCTCTGTGTTTTGTTTATGCCATCTTTACAGATCATTAGATTTATATTCAGGTAGTTGATATTAGTGCACATGGGGCAAAAATGCAGCATAAAAGATCATTATAAAAGTGATGATTTCATTTTAAGATGGAGTTTTGATTTCCTGCTCCGAAGTGGATAACCTATGAAGCACACTCTAATAAAACTCCAATAACGGTTCTGGAAATTGAAAGGGTAGGGCTCCAGAAGCAGGGTTAATTAAAAGCAATATCAGAGGCTGTTCAACAGCCAGACAGAGTACACCATCCGCCAAACCCTCGGTCTGACCACATCATTTAGAGATATTTAGGGACCGTACGTTTTCATCAATAGAGTTCTTTTGGCCCCATCAATAGACAACTTCCCCAACAGCCCACAGAGTAGATATTGTCAGTGGAAGGGCATTACACTGCTCACTCTATGCAGGCTGGATGGGGAAATGTTTTTGTTTCTGTCTGTCCCCACAAGGAAAAACCTGACAGTGAGGAACAATGATAAAACTTAATGACCCACACACCTTAGGAGAAAACTCCAGGGTGTGTGGGTCATTGGTGTTGTGTTTTCCGGAAACAAACTGACACTTCAGGAGTTTGTTTCTGATAAGAAATAGTAAAAGTGTGGTCGACTGACATCAAAAGAAATGATGGACCTCCAGCCAAATGTATTGTACCTTGACCGGAACAACTGTGACAGCAGTTCTCTTCATGGAACAGAGATGTCTGCAGGTCTGGTAGTTTTCTCACATTTGACTGCGAGAAGTCAGTCAGGATGGCAGAGGTAATGTCCTCTGGCACCCTCATAAATAGGGTACCATCTGGAAAACCGTACACCAAGCCCATGTATCTTGTAAAGGTGATCAATCACTTGTAATGCCCCCCAAAGAAGGGCTCCACTAGGGTTTACCAGTTGCTACTCTAACGTCCAATAGGTAGCGAACAAGGCATTTTGTCAATCCTGAAGACGGTTGTAAAAGTCTGCCTCTTTCATCTTTATACTTATTGAAGGCTTTTGTTTGTTGTTAAATCCACACACCATGATCAAATAAACTACTTTTTGGTCTAATTGCAACTCAGATAAAGAAAAGAAATGAAGAACCTAGCAAAACTGGCAGATGGCAGGGGAGAAAATGACAAACTCCAAGTCCTGTCACTACTGTTTGGAGGATAATGAATCCAAAAATAGGACTATGTGGGTCAACACATTCCGCAGATGGATAACCCTGCAATACACTGAGCACTTAGAGTAAGTTCTAAGAAAGGATTATCACTTTCTGTGGAGAATTGGTCAACACAAAGAGAAATATATACTTTGGTCCATGGGACGCTTGTCAAAAACAAAAATGGTGCTGGGCTTTTCCAAAGGGCAGCAGCCTCTTGAATGACGTATGGAGGGCTTTTTGGGTTACACATTTGCAGGATATTATTGTGGACATCTGACTTTCACTATTTCTTAAGTGCTCAAATGATATGCATCTACAGAAAGCTGTGGTGGGGTGTCAGTCCTTTAGGACATCTCAATAGCATTTAAGTAATTGTATTTGGCACAATAGAACACAGTTGTTTCATTGTAAAGATGTCAGTACTGTATTGTTGGTGTTTCAGTACTATTGTCTCATCATTGTGGTAAGCAGATACAAAGAAGAGGGAGGGAGAAGTCTAGATTACTTGTCAGTGATACTCATTGCTCTGTATCTGCTCTTCCTCATCAAATGGCTAACATTTCCCTCACCCACTAGTTGGGTGAGGGCAAGGTGTCTAAAGCTTTAAACCCTAAACACCCACAAAGGTCCTCTTTACCTCAGGCGCCACTTCAAACCCTATGCCCAGGCACGATCACTGAGATCCAATAATCTGAAACTTCGCAAACTCCCGCACATTCACAAGGCAAGAAAAGATGGTACATCATTTGTTTTCCTGGCCTCGAAGTTGTGGAATGCCCTCCCTCTCAGTCTGAAAAGCAGCCCGACTCAAGCTTTGACGTAATTTAGGATCACTGTAGTTAAAGGTGCTCTTTCCGCCGGCACACTTCTTCGGCCATTGCTGTGCACTCTACAAATGTATTGTATTGTATTGTATTGTACTGGAAAATGAAGCATCAAGGGGTACTTCAGATCTGTGAGACAACAATGAGGAACATACAGACACTGGGATGAGGAGCCCAGATCTGGGGCAAAATATAGGTCTCTTTTGGGTTGGAGCCATATCTTCTGAAAGTAGACGATCGGGTGTAATAATGATTAGTGGGAAGGGATCTAAACATTCAGCGTCAAGCGGCATAGGAGCGCGGACACTACGAGGCCCTCACCTTGGATGTCTGGTTGAGTCATCATGTGAAGGAGTGCCCATCGAAGAGTAGTTGTTGTGGTCTCAATACCAGCCCCAAACAGGTCACGTAAAATTCGTTCCAAGTTGTCTTGGTTAAAAGTAGAGTTGGCATCTCCAGAGTCCTGGTTGGGAGGAGAAGAAGCAGGTTTAGCTGTTGAATGCTTTAAAACATCACTATAATTGTAATAAAGAAGAATTGCAGTGAGCATGAATTCAAATGATGAATGGAAAAGTAGTCCTACTTAATAGAACATAGATTGCACTGAAACCTACAGCATTAAATCACAGTTCATAAGCACAAGATGAAGTGCTAAAAACAGTTGCAAAATAATCTGTAACTATTTTATTGGCCTTTAATCTTTAGATAACTTTTTTTATTCAAGCGTCCAGCTTACATAAAAAGGTTTTGTGAACTACTAGGAGACTTGTTCAAATGCAAAATTTCGATGCCATTTTTAGCTCAACGCCTGTATCCTCAAATGCTTTTTTAAGTGAGATTCTCATTTGAGTTAAAAAAACATAATGACAATAGATACTGCCAACCCGCTTTTCACTACAAAAAGGTAATTTTACTGAATCTTCAAGGAAGTTTCTGGAATTTTCCTAGAACAAGCTATTCAAATTCACACACCCCAACTTCTACACGCCACGTAAAATATGTAAAGTTAAAAGCCCTTAAATGTACTGCAATTGTAGTTTACCTATGGTGTTACAATTTAATCCAGTGGAGAAGCGTAATTCCCCTAATGTTTGCACGACAATCAAAACTGCAGTAATAACTTTTTGTTACCAAAAACCTGTGGCGTTACGAGTTTTGATCTGCCCCACTTCTTTGGACCAATAGTCCCAGGTGCCCATAACCCCTCCCTAAAAATCATTTCGAACTAATCTTCATAGAGATGAATAAAACAACATTGGGTGTGTGATGGATTCTACAGGGCCAGACTGTGAGCCACAGGCAGCTCAGGGAAACATGTTTAAACCCTTCCTGTTCACCTCCTCCCCTCTATCCATTCTTGGCATCTCTCTCTTCTCTCTTCATCATCCTCCCTATTCCTCGCTTCAGGCTATCACTGAGGCTGTGCAGTGAATCCTGGCCAGCAGGAGAAAGTGTGTAGGGCGCAAGTGGCTCCAGCCATCCCAGGAAATGCCTGGTAAAAAAATTATTTAGTTCTTATTTCACTGTTTTTCCCTCACTTCAGCAATTTGTTGCTACCTCCTCAGACTCACCCCAATGCCCAATAATGAATACATCACGGATGTAGCTTTAAAATGGTATCTCAGTTTCGACCCCTAGTTACTTCTTGCAATGTACTGTATTGTTCTGCAAGATTTATAAAACACTTACTACAGCATTTGGGGCGTTGAAGTTCTTGCTTACTTGGGTAGCACTCAATACTGTGTGCTGTGTTTGGATGGAAATGTGTTGTCTTTTGTTTTGATTCTGTGTGGGAAGTATTCCATGTTGTGCGTGATGACCACTGAGATGCGGTTATCATGTTATGGGATGCAGCACATAGCAGTGTGATGGATGAAGAAGTGTGAGAAACAGGTGCTTAGTTTATGGATTTCAGTAAGCTGGCAGCATTGAGTAGCTCTGAAGATCCCTTTTTAGTATTTCCTATGTCCATAGTCTACTTAGCTGGCTAATGTACTGGGCTGTCCATTGTGAGATATATCATTTACCTCTTTATAGTCCTGAGCAGGCGTAGGTTAAAGGAAGAAGTGGTGGAGAAATCTGCTGGGGTGGCCTTTGTTGGTGTCATTTCAAATGAGATAGTCACTGCGAGATGTCAGGAAGTGGCTGTGGTATGTTGCTAGTCGGGACCTGCAGTGTTGGACTAAATTATAGTCCATTGCTGGCCTGCGGTGTGCAGCAGATCCCCTCAGTTATTCCTTGCCTGATCAATAGGTAATGGGGGGTTTATTACTATGGACACGTATAATGCAGACTGATGGCTATGACCCTCAGCAGGTTTGTCTTAGGTGTATGTGTAGGAGTGTCAAGCAGTCAAAGGGAATTATAATGCAGCCTGAATGACCTACAGTTGACTGTCTAACTGTTGAGTGTTATGGTATTAGTTTTAGTTGAGGTTATATATTTATTGTAATTGACTGATGTAAGGCCCCTACGGTCCAACTCTTTTTTTATGTAGGCCTGACTCAATCTTGGATAATGGAAGTCGCCATCTTTTAAATCTTAAACAATGGAAGCTGCCGTCTTTCACGATTTATGCAGAATCATTGTCATGTCTGTCATCTGACCTTATGAAATCATCAAGTTATTCAACTAATGACACAGATGTAACACTTGATGAGACATAAGCCTGGGTCAAACTTCTATTCTTCACCAGGTCAAGGTTCAGTTAGAATAAAAAATAGACATTTAGCTGAAATAGCGTTGTCTGAATTGACGTCCTTTTACTTTATATCTCCATAAGGAAACATCTGGGGGGACACCTCTGAAGCACATAATCTATGTCAGACATTCTAAATTTATGTAAGAAATTCCAATTTCTGGTAAGATTAAGTATTTCAGACTGCCAATTGACCACTTGTCAGGAGAGTCGTTCGCCCAGATTATTGCACAAGATTCTGCCAGAGGTGACCTGAACATACTGCCAGCACACTTCTCAGATGCTACATCTTGGCTGAAGCCGATAAAGCTGAGTCCAGGAGGAAGACAGCAGTGTGTGTTTGCCCTTCGCAGGGAACACTGTCTTCATGTCTCTGCTGATAAAGACAGCCTTTGCTTTCAACAAGGTACGCAGTACGTCTCTTCCCCTCTAAGAAACTCTAGACTGCAATTTTCTCTTCCTTTGGTGCTCTCTTAGGGTGTTAGGTTCTAGATGGCATTTTAACGATGTTAGACATTTTCATGTCATTCTCATTATTTATAACATGCCTGCTTGCTGTGGTTGGCCTGAACCTTTGACTTGGTCCCGGTCAAGCACGACCAGATGTCCCCGGTTGGTACTTTTTGCTTTTAAGCACTAGAAAGCACATTTTTACATTTAGTCTTTAGCAATTCATATCTCTGGTTCTCTACGTTGGAGTTTTGCCAATTTGGTGGCACTTTAAAGTTAAAAATATTTCCTATAAGACTACCTACTTATACCAGCTAAGGGTACCCTCCCTTTCCAGGGGCACCTTAGTTACAGGTTTGGTTGTAATCTCACCTGAGACTACCCTTACTCTTTTTGTCTCTCCTGGCACATACTGATCTGAGAGCACAAACCTGTCAACCTCCATGGTGTGACGGGTGCATGTGTCTCTCAGGACAGTGACAGGGATCCCATTCACCTGAATGGGGTATAAGTGCCAACTCCCATCCTCAGAGAGTACCAGCTTGAACCTGCCTACCAGCAAAATACTAAAAGAGCCTCCTTACCTGAGGTGTTCTCCTTTATGGATACACTGGCAGCCCAGTGCTAACCACCTTTTTGGAACAGGTGGGGTCACTGCTGAAGTGACTTGGTTGCTGAAAGTCGAAGCAAACCTTGTTCTCAAAGAATTTTTAAGAATCTGCTTGTCAGAGTTGGGATAGGATTTTGATATCCTTCTTTTTAGGTTTCTGGTGTACTGAGGGAGTCTCCTTGGTGGGCTTACCATCTCTCTCTTTAGGGTTTTGTGGGTCTAATATACCCCCTTCTTGCAGTTTCCCCCTTGGACTTCTTGCATACTCTTGTCCTTACCCGCTCATCAGCTTTCCGAGCCAGCTCTCTAGGGCTAGAAAGCTTTGAATCTACCAGATATTGGCATAACTTTTCTGTGGGACAATTACTCAAAAAGTGCTCCTTCATGAACAGATTGTAGAGCCTCTCATATGTTTTTTCTTTGTTATCTTGTATTCAGCCCTCTAGTGTCTTTCCTGAGATGTCAACAAAGTCCACCCA
This sequence comes from Triturus cristatus, assembly GCF_964204655.1. NCBI lineage: Eukaryota > Metazoa > Chordata > Amphibia > Caudata > Salamandridae > Triturus > Triturus cristatus. The sequence continues at coordinate 1,119,103,688 of NC_140594.1, forward strand.
AGATTGGGTGCTGACTCTCTGGGTGCCCCTGAACTTCATACTTTACTGCTATGAGGTGAGACTAGACTTTGTAATCAGACACTGTTTCATGTGGGAGTAGGATTCTGCTGCATCCCCCTCTAGGGTCAGGAGCCTATCCCTCACAGCTGCTGGGATCAACTCTCACAGGAGTGAACCCTGGTATTGAAAGCTAACCCTCCTCATTCTAAGGGTCGTCTTCAATGCTGTCAGCCATTTATCTATGTCGTCTCCCTCCTGGTACTTAGGGTCACCCCCCTTGGGCAGCCTTGGGTCAAAATCACCACCCCTTGGCATCTCAAACATTTCGCTACCACCATCTCTTTTCTCTTCCTCCCTTGCCCACTGCTTCTTGGTCAGGGTCAACTTCTTTTCCTCCAGGGGTTTGTAGGCTAACTGGGCCTCAAATTCTCTAACTCTGAGGAACATTTCTGCTTTCTTTTGGGTGGATCCCACAGATCCTCTCCTCTCACTAGCTAAAGGATGGGCCCTGGTTTCTGAAGTAGTGGACAGACGGTCACCCTTGGTAACCCTCCTCCTTTTTTAGGTTGGAGGGATCACATTCCCCCTCCTGTTCTACCTCTAGAGCTTCCTCTGTTATGTCTAGCCCTGCCCAGTCCTTAAGGGACTGCACCAGCTCAACCTTATTGGTGTTGGAATGGGCTGGTATCCCTCCTTCTTCACCCTAAGCTCAGCCACAGTCAGTGGGGTAGACTAGTTACATCAAGCTCCATGGTCTTCCTAAGTTTTTAGTCACTCAAAAACGTTAGCAGTTAGCACCAATTGATTAGAGCAATTTAGAATAAATTAAAAATAAAGTAATTTTAAAAAAAGTAGTCCAAATGTAAAAAAAATTTAAAATCAATTTTACTCTAGGTCAATATGTAGAATTTTCACATATCTTCACTTAAATGCTGTATGGTGGCATTAAACACAAGTATCGCATCCCACCACAGTGCACAAAATGTTAGAAGGTGGTTTATTAGTAGGTGTAGGTAGTTACATAAAGCCAGTAATAACACCACAGTCACAAATAAGGTCAAATTTCCTAGGGCCAGATGTACTACCATTTTTAGTGGCCGCAAAACGGAAATTTGGGAAATTTGTGACTTCTAAAAGGGTTGTAGGATGTACAAACCCTATTTTGCGAGCTGGTATCCTATTACCGACTTGCAAAATAGGGTTTGTGAGTCACTAATAGGAAGGGGCGTGTCAAGGGTGTCCCTTCCTAATAGCTAGTTGCAGGGGTATGTAAGATTGTTTTGCGACTGCAAATGTGGTCACAAAACAATCAAAGTTACCACCAAATGTCAAATTGGTGGTAAACTTGCCGCAAATGGAAAAAGGTCGAAAACGTTTTCTTTTTTTCTTTTAAATGAACCCCGTTTTCCTTTAATTTAAGGAAAAATGTTGCTTTATTTAAAAAAGCAAACACAGGCATGGGGGACTGCTGTCCCCAGCAGGCCACCATCCCTGTGATTGTAGCCTATTCTCATGAATATTGATGAGGCAGGTCATTTGTGACCCCATTGGAATTGCTAAATGTGTCTGAGACACATTAGTGCATTCTGTTTTGATAGAAGCAAAAAAACGCAAATTTGCAACCCTCATAACTGAATGGTCGTACATCTGGCCCCAATACATTAATCCTTTATCAACACTTGGCAGCATGGCTCACAAACAGTCAGGCTTAACTTAGGAGACAGGTGTGTAAAGCATTTAATATCACCAAAACAGTAAATGAGTAAGACAAAGCACACAATCAAAATCCAACACCAGTTTATAAAAATTGGAAATATTTTTAACTTTAAAATGATACTGAAACGTCAAAAAACAATGTAGGGAACCAGAGACATGAATTTTCAAAGATCAAATGTTTAAAATGTGCTTTCTAGTGCTTAAAAGCATGAAGAGCCAACCGAGGACATCTGGTCGCTCATGACCGGGACCGCGTCAAAGTTTCAGGCTGACTGCAGTGGAGCACGATTCACTCAGTTTAGGTGTAGAGGGTATATAGGCGCTCATATAGTATTCACACTGTATTTACTAAGGTTCAAAAGTGTACAGTGCATCCAAAAGGGAGAGAAAACACCCTAACTCTCCAAAATTCAATCTTAAGATTGATTACAATATTCACAATTTTTCGGAGCACTCGTGACTAGTACAATAGAGAAAAAACAGTAGTCAAATGATAATACAAATAAGTAAATTGGGTTCTTGTTATTCTTCTTCTTTAATTTTCACAAATCCTCCAGTCCTTTGCGCCAACGCGTTTTGTCATAATTGGCAATAAACCTACGACTTCCTCAGGGCTTGTAATTTCTTTTAAATGAGAATCTCAATAAAGGTAATCCACTTGGTATTTTTCGTCCGAATAATAAAGTTTCCACAATTTGCTACATATGTCCAAAATAAATCTCCTAGTGTTTCAAACGGCAGAGGAAACGCAATACGTCAATTCGTGATTTTAGATTTTGCTCCTATGTCTCTCTAAACACGGCGTTCATTACCGTTGTGGGTCGTGATTTTAAAGTTAGGTCCCCAAAATATCTGGCACCTTCTCCTGCCGTAACTCAGCCCGAATACAGGCCAGAAGCTCTGGGTTCCTCCTTGGACAGTTGGAACTACAAATTCCCACAATGCACCTGGTCAAATCCTTAAAAGTCCACTGGACGCTGGTCAGCTGAGCCCTTCTTGGTGTAGTTGATGCAGGTGACTTCTTGAAGCTCTTTTGTGACTGTTGCTTTCAGGGAGTCCACTTCTTAATCCTTTGATGCATGGCAAACGTCCTCCTTTATGAAGCTCAGAGTGTGTAGCAGGTCCAGTCCTTCAGAGCACAGCCCGGTCTTGGTGCAAACAAGGAGTCCAGCAGGCCAGTCCTTCTTCTCTTGATATTTCCAGGCAGGGATCTCAGTTGCTGGGCAGCTCTCCCATATGTCTCCAGGTTTATGGGTTGGCAAGAAAGGGGGCACCCCTGATCAATGGAGTGGTGGATGCTACCCTCATTGATGACAACTTCCTTAGAAGGGTGGCATATTTATGTCCCAGAAAGAACTGATCCACAAAAATCAAAATAGCGAAACTCTTTCCTGGAGGTTCATGTCTGGCCATCCCAACTGGGGAGGGGGTGCAGGAATTGGGAATTGGCCTGGTTCCTGTCCTCACTGTCTACCTACCTTTGAAGACCAGTTCAGTTTGGCTACCCACTCCCTTCCTGTCCTGGCATCTGCTGCTGCAGATCTCCACCTATGAGATGGTTCCTTTGTCTCAGCCAAGGCCTCATTGGAGTAGCTTGGTTCAGCCTGTCAAATGCTGGTCAATCCGGAGGCTGCTACAGGGCTGATTTTAGGTACGTTTCGGAAAGTAGTTCTAAAACTACTTTCCTACTATAGTTATAATATATTCAACATTGGCAAGTTTCTAGATTCATTGTAACTATTATTTTCATACTTGATTTAATATTTTAGCTCACTTCTGTCAAAAGTTAGACTTTATTAAAGTTTAATCTAGCCTTCCCTTGTCAGCCTATAGAGCTAATGTACTACAATGAGGAAAAACTGAATTGGGAGTTGTTCCCTCACCAAGGCGTATAAAACATATTTTATAATGTTCCTGCTTATTTCAACAATGCATTCTACCCTGGGGCAACTAGGTCAGACCTTAAGGGTGACTTATATGTAAGAATAAGGTAGTTTAAGACTGTTGATGTATCTTTAATTCAAAAGTCAAATTTGGACATGAGCTGGATTAAAAATGACAGCAGGCACCAAAGCAGTATACACTTAAGTGCGTTAAATCCACTGGGCCTCTAAACCTACATGCCCTCATGCCCTACCATATACTAGGGACTTACAGGTAGATTGCCAGTACCAACTGTAATTACACCTTATTACCATATATATTTTACACAGAGCACTGGCCCTGAGCCTGGTTAGCAGAGCCCAGCGCACAGAGTCGGAAAACCAGCATTTCTTAGTCCAAAAGGGGGCTCATTATTTATGCATTTCTTAACCCCTTCGCTGCTAGGCCTTTCCCCTCCTGTGCTAAGCCTTTTTTGGGCTATTTGGGGTAGTGCGCGCTTAGGCCCCTGCAACCTTTTGACCACATAAGGTATCCACGCCAAATTTGCATCCTTTTCTTCCAACATCATGGGGATTCTAAAGGTACCCAAGGTTTGTGGATTCCCCTGGACGGGTCCCAGAAATTAGCCAAAATACAGCTACATTTTGGGTTTTTTGGGGAAAAATGGGGAAAAAAGGGCTGCAAATGAAAGCGTCTGGGTTTTTCCCTGCAAATGGTATCAAAAAAGGGTTTGTGGCGCTGAAATCACCATTTTCCCAGCTTTTAGGGAATGACAGACTTTTGACAAAAAAACAACAGTTTTTACACAGTTTTGGCATTTTTCTGGGACATAGCCTATTTTTGCTATTTTTTGTGCTTTCAACCTCCTTCCAGTTAATGGTAGAAATGGGTGTGAAGGCAATAATGGATCCTGGAAAGCTATACATTTTAGAAAAGTAGACAATTCTGAATTCAGCAAGGGGTCATTTGTGTAGATCCATCAAGGTTTCTTTATAGAAACTAACAGTTAAATATAGGAAAAATTGAAAGAAACAGCCTTTTGTGTCAACGTTTTCACCTGTAACTTTTTCTAATTATGACAGCTCTTTGAAAGCAATATACCGTTACATCCGCCAAACCTTACTGGTTGTGGGGATATATAGGACTTGTAGGTTCACCAAGAACCCAAGGAACCCAGAGTCAAAAACTGAGCAGCAATTTGCAATGGCTTTTTATTATGTACCGGGTATATAGCAATTATTGTGGGAAAATGTATACATGGAAAAATCGGTATGAAAGACACCTATATATTTCTGAAATGGGAACAAATTATAGAGTTTAGAAACAGTAGATATTTGCACATTTTCAAAATTGGGAATACTCATACTAGCATGAGAATTATCGGTCATTTTTCAAAATGATTTCTTTTTTACACAATGTCTTTCATTTGGAAGGCAGAAAAGCATCAAAAGTCAATAGGTAATAACAGTTGCTTTACAAATCTGAATTACCCTAAGTCTCCCGATAAAAATGGTACCTCACTTGTGTGGGTCGGCCTAGTGGCCGCGACAAGAAACGGCGCAAAAAGCAACGTGGTCACTCCTCAATTTCGCAGTAAAAAATGACCCTTTTTTGGCAAAGTGCCTAGCTGTAGTTTTTGAACCATAGCTCTGCCGGCACCTAGGGAAACCTAACAAACCTATACATTTTTGAAAACTAGACACCCTGGGTAATCCAGGATGTGGTGACTTGACTGCCTCCCACCAGGTTCTGTTACCCAGAATCCCTTGCAAACCTAAAAAATTGTCCAAAAAACCCACATTTTCCCCACATTTCTGTGGTGGAAAGTTCTGGAATCTGCGTGAATCCACAAATTTTCACCCAACCTGCGCTCCCCAAAGTCTGCCGAGATAAATGGCACCTCACTTGTGTGGTTCGGCCTAGTGCTCGTGACAGGAAACGGCACAAAACGCAACGTGGACACACCTCAATTTCGCAGTGAAAAATGACCCTTTTATGGCAAAGTGCCTAGCTGTAGTTTTTGAACCATAGCTCTGCTGGCACCTAGGAAAACCTAGCAAACCTATACATTTTTTAAAACTAGATACCCTGGGTAATCCAGGATGGGGTGACGTGACTGTCTCTCACCAGGTTATGTTACCCAGAATCCCTTGCAAACCTAAACATTTTTCAAAAAAACCACATTTTCCCAACATTTCTGTGGTGGAAAGTTCTGGAATCTGCGTGGATCCAGAAATTTCCAACCACCCTGCGTTCCCCGAAGTCTTCCGAGAAAAATGGTACCTCACTTGCATGGGTAGGCCTAGTGCCCGCGACAGGAAACGGCGCAAAACGCAACGTGGTCACACCTCAATTTCGCAGAGAAAAATGGCCTTTTTTTGGCAAAGTGCCTAGCTGTAGTTTTTTAACCATAGCTCTGCCGGCACCTAGGGAAACCTAGCAAACCTATACATTTTTGAAAACTAGACACCCAGGGGAATCCAGGATGTGGTGACTTGACTGCCTCCCACCAGGTTCTGTTACCCAGAATCCCTTGCAAACCTAAAAAATTGTCCAAAAAAAACACATTTTCCCCACATTTCTGTGGTGGAAAGTTCTGGAATCTGCGTGAATCCACAAATTTCCACCCACCCTGCGCTCCCCAAAGTCTGCCGAGATAAATGGTACCTCACTTGTGTGGGTCGGCTTAGTGCCCGTGACAGGAAACGGCGCAAAACGCAACCTGGACACACCTCAATTTCGCAGTGAAAAATGACCCTTTTATGGCAAAGTGCCTAGCTGTATTTTTTGAACCATAGCTCTGCCGGCACCTAGGGAAACCTAGCAAACCTATACATTTTTTAAAACTAGACACCCTGGGTAATCCAGGATGGGGTGACGTGACTGCCTCCCACCAGGTTCTGCTACCCAGAATCCCTTGCAAACCTAAAAAATTGTCCAAAAAACATTTTCCCCACATTTTTGTGGTGGATCGTTCTGGAATCTGTGTGGATCCACAAATTTCCTCCCACCCAGCATTCCCCCAGGTCTTCAGATAAAAATGGTACCTCACTTGCGTGGGTGGGTCAAGGACCCGCGACAGGCAAGGGCCCAAAACCTACTGAGGCGACATCAAAATTACCTATCACAAACCAACCTGGTTTTGCATGCGGGTCCCATGAGTTTTGGGCCCGGGGCTCGGCCGTCATCTAGGGAAACCTACCTAACCCACACATTTCTGGAAACTAGTCACCCAGGGGAGTCCAGCGAGGTATGGCTTGCGTGGCTCCCTCATAATTCTCCTACCCAGAATTCCCTGCAAACCTCAAATTTCGCCGAAAAATTCACTTTTTTCTCAAATTTCTGTGTGGGAAAGTTCTGGAATCTGCGTGAATCCACAAATTTCCTCCCACCCAGCGTTTCCCCAGGTCTCCCGATAAAAATGGTACCTCACTTGTGAGGTACCATGCAATGTTAATTGAAAGGACGAGAAAATGAACCATTGACTCACAGCTCGTGAGCTGTATAGCCACGACAAGGCACCAACCTCTTTACAGGCCATTCATACACCTTTCATACGTGTGATACATACAAAACCACAAAAATCACAACGCCAGCCGCGGGCCCAGCACATTACAACACTCACATCAGCAGACAGCGCCATTCAGGGGCCCATCACTTTCACACGCCAACATTCCTGACACAGCAACCACACCAGCTCACGGATTGCGTTGAGTGGCGTTTAGCTAGCAGTGTGTGTAGTGACCAGCAGCTAGTCACTACTCACACACTGCCAGCCGAGCACCATTCCACACACACCGCCAGCCAAGCGCCAGTCCACGCACACCGCCAGTCAAGCGCCAGTCCACGCACACCGCCAGCCAAGCGCCAGTGCAAACACAACGCCAGCCAAGTGCCAGTACACGCACACCGCCAGCCACGCGCCTATCCAAACACACTGCCAGCCAAGCGCCAGTACAAACACCGCCAGCCAAGCGCCAGACCACACACAACTCCAGACAAGCGCCACTCCATGCACACCGCCATCACATTTAGGATTTTTTTTTTTTAAATAATAAAACACAAACAAATTGCAAATAGATACAAATCTACTAACACAAAATCTGAAACTAAATACACTACACAAATGCCAACCTTGAAACTGAACAAAAAATATTCAACAATAGAGGCCAGGCAGTTCACTTTACCACTCATGGATGCTCCCAAAAATTATTTTGCGTGTGGTACATTTTAAAACAAGCAGGCACACACAGCCCAGGGTTAGAAGGACACTCTGGGTAGTACATACGAGTCTCCTTCCGCGTACCTCTTCACCAACAGACTCTACATCTCCTACTGGGAAAGTCTTTTGAGGGTGTGGGAGGAATGTGATCAGGAAAGTGGCAATCTTTCAATCTAGCAACATCCTCCACCAATCCAACTCTAGGAGCACTTGCCTGTTCCACTAAAACAAGGCTGCCTGTTATAGACTCCTGAAACTTAGCAAAAGTCATCTTTGACTCAGGACAAGAATCCTGGAATACAACAAAAGCATTAAAGGTTGCCAAGTGGAAAAGATGGATAGCCAACTTCTTATACCAAATGTAAGCCTTACGAAGAGCAGCGTAAAGTTCCAACCTCTGATCTACTCAATCAACACCACCCATGTGCCTATTATAGTCTAAAATGCACACAGGTTTGTGCACTTCAGCAACCTGACCCCAAAAAGTCACAGGTGAAGTGCTTTCATCATGGATGGTAGTCAGCATGTAGACATCTCTCCTGTCTGAAAACTTCACAGCTAGAAGCTCCTCGCAACGCAACGCACTGCACTGTCTCCGCACAAGCTTTTGACAAACAAGTTATTTTGGGAAAACTTTACGGTTAGAGCGGATTGTGCCACGAGCAACAGTGTCCACTTTGGCCAATTCCCTGAACAACCGCACACCAGTGTAGAAGTTATCTACATATAAATGGTGGCCTTTGTTAAAAAATCCTCTACAAAGTTCCCACACAATTTTCTCAGTAACTCCAAAAGTGGATGGACAACCAGGGGGGTTAATCCTGGATTCCTTATTGGTGTACACCCTGAAATTAGAGACATATCCAGTCCTACTGTCACACAGAATATACAGCTTAATTCCATAGCGTGCCCTCTTACTAGGAATGTATTGCCTAAAAACCAAGCAGCCTTTGAACAACACCAAAGATTAATCCACTGCAATTTATTTCCCTGGAGCATAGATCTCAGAAAATCGATCAACAAAGTGATCAATGACAGGCCGAATCTTAAAAAGATGGTTACAATCGGGGTGATCTCGTGGCAACTCTAAACCATTATCGACAAAATGCATCATCTGAAGCAGAAGCAAATACCTATCTCGACTCATGACTGCCGGAAATATAGCAGTTGCCATCAAGGGACTAGTTGACCAATATGAAGACATTGATGGCTTCCCTAGCAAGCCCATCAAAAAACCCAAGAACTTCTTCATCTCTTCCAGATTTGTGGGAGTCCACCGGGTAGCTCTAGAGTGGGCCTTAAGGCTGGCACTGCTGTCCCTCAAAAACTGTTCGGCATACGAATTAGTCTGCTCAACAACCTCTGCCAAAAATACATCTTCCATAAACAACTGAAAAAAAAATTATCGGCGAAAAGTTTTCAGTATTCACTCTACACCCTGGAACACCAGTAAAGTCTGGCAATGCGGGCTGCACCATGTGGAAATATGGATTTTTATGATCAGTTATGTCCCCTATCTTGGACCCCAACGGTTTCATGTATAAATCACAAGTACATGTATGTTCCCTCCAGTTCCAGTTATGAAGACGCAAACACATGTGCGTCCACCGTCAACATGTCCTCTTTCAGATCCGCCATGAATGGGCCGGATATTCCATTCCTAAGTATGAAAGGCCACCGGCTTTATATGGTTCACTTATGCCATTTTACAGTCCAGGCAAGTAGGCCCTGATTCTGCCATCAAGCTTTTCCTGCCTTCTGCCTCTGAAAGCTCCAGTCTGAGCTCGCATCTGTATCCATGAACTTTGCCCTACTCTCTGCGCGACTAACGGTGCCTGACATCAGCCTGTTGCCTGCCAAAAACTGTATTTCACCTTCGAGATTATCTGCTCCGCTCCCTACCCAATGCATTCCTGTCTAGTAGTTTAAGTAAACATTCTTCCAGCTACCGAGCAAAAGGCCCGGCTTCTCTGTCTTTATGCAAGTAATTCATAGCCCTGTTACTATGGAAGATTTCTGCCCCCGCATATTGGGTAGACACTTAGACGCTTGTACACGCACTAACAGTCAGTATAGTCAGTATAGAATAAGATTCTACTCTAAGAGACCTCTCTTTTGGATAACATAGTTCTTTAAACATAGGATGTTAGATATGATTTGGGATTAGGTTGACTTGACCCTCCAGACTTCTGTCGCCACATGTAGAGCTAAATGTCAAGTCCCCTTCACCCCCTAGTTGCACGTCAATCACACGTCATGCTGCTGCGCGCGCATTTCTGCCAAGTATTTCTGCTGACATTGCGAAATTCTTTCATGGAACCACCCTATTATGACATCATACCTGATGACGTTCTTTAGTTACACCCAGTTACGCCCACTTTTGCTACGCATGTATGTTTTATCTTTACTATCAATTGTTACGCCTCCTGCATTTGCTTCACTGTAATGCCTATTGTATAAAAATGATTACTTGTCAATAAAGTAGCGTCTTCACTTCCTGAACCTTCGTGGTGATGGAATATGGAGCTCCTCAATTTAAATTGATCTTGGAATAAAGCCCGTTCCGAACCTCTAATACCACGGATTCTGCCTCTTATTTTACTGAGCTATTGTTATAGATTTTCCGCATCAAATTAAGTTCCGGTAATTAAATTATTTACCACATAAATGGCGCCCGAACAGGGACACTTTCTCATCTCACGCGCCGGCGGTGCGTTGCAGGCCCGGTCTCCTGTCACAGCTGGATGGACAACAACGCGTACCCACAGGATTTCCTGTATCTCCCTCCTGCCGAGCGGGGGTAACTGAGGCTGCGATCAACACCCAGACGAGGCGGTGAGAAGTGCGAAGTATCCCGACCAGAGCCTAGCTGAGAGAGCAAGATCCGAGGTATACAGAGGCCCACCAGTTTCCGAAGTTTCCGAAGTTTCGAGTCGAGTCCAGTCCGGTTCAAGTTCAGTTCAGTTCCGAGGCCTTCCGTTCCGAGCTACCCGGTGAGTACCATTATCGGGGAGGCGTTCTGACGTGCACATAGGTTGTGCCGGTCAAGACGGGTTTGGGTACACAAATCCGGTCTGCACTGTTTCAGCAGTGTATCTGTACTGTTTAGCAGTATATCAAGTATGTCTAGTATAAAATTCAGAATTACCTAGTTAGTATCGAGTATTATGCTTAGTGACTAGTTCCCTAAATGGCCATCATTGTCTATTTCATTTAAATGTTAAATGTTAAAATGCTTTAAATACGTTCTGTATACTGTGGTGTGAATGACTGTTCATTATTGTGTTTTGTGGTATTAAAACGTGTTCAAAGTTAGGTATCAGATCAGTTCTCAATATGCCGCTCTTTTCGAAATTAAGACAGATCACAACTAGAAAAGGGGTACTCGAAGAAGCTGTTCCCATTCCTCCTAGGGACACTCCAGGGTACTTCATGTATCATAAACATGGCCTAGACGCCATATTATTTCTTGATCTATGGGTAGACTACACCAAGGAATTACCAGAAAGTCAGAGGTGGCCCGCAGCTGGGACCTGGGATGCAGATTGCATTATGAAAGTAGAAGAAGAATTATGGAAAAAGAAAGCTAGACAGTCACAGAAACATGCCATTGAATTATGGCGTAAAGAATCATATAGACGTACAGAAAAAGCGCTCAGACAGGAAGAGAAAAGTAAGGAGAATTCAAATAAAGTTCGAGAGAATGTATTAATTGAAGAAGGTACTCGAGTAAAGTCAGAACAAACAGACAGACAAAGAAATGCCCTTGTGAATGGTATGTATCCTCTTCTGGCCGAAGGATTACCTAAGGCTACTCCGGAAATACCAAAAGACTTGCCACCCCCATTGTTTCCGATAAAAGTACATCCCAGAGGGCATCCCAGATCCGCAGAAGATGTTTTTCTTTCCTCTTATTTAGACGACGCAGCTCCCGAGTATGCTAATGCTGCGCCACATAGACCGTCTGCCGAGGGGGTTCAACGCCAAGACCCTCCTCCGTCTGTATCTCTGCAACAGCAAACTCCGACACAAGTTCCGGCAAGCACATCTGTTTCTACATCTGCATCCACACCTATGGTTGCTATATCACGTTCAACGAATCCTTTCACATCCAGCACCCCAGGTGGTGCTACCGGAGGTACATCAAGCATTTTTTCTACGCCACCCAGAACAAATAAACTTTCCTTTCAAGAATTAGCCCACCAACGTACACCCAAACTAGTAACTCCCAACACGCTCAAGGAACTTCTAATAGACTGTAGATATGACCCTGTGCCCGGAAAAGGGGACGAAATGATGCTGGCATCATTACGTATCCGACGAGCTGCAATATACTTAGGGAAGCTACCAGGAATGACTGCACATTTAGAAAATATATATCATTTTGTTCAGTCAGGGCGAGACCCTGAGAGTATTAACAGAGCCATGGAGTACCAAAAGGTGGAAATACAGGGGGAACTGTTACGTTTCCTCATAAACTGTGTGATCAGAAATCAAGACCAATCAGGGGTAAATCCGGAAGAAATGCAAATTCTTACCACATGGGGTAAGAATATATCAGAGGGGAGACACGATAAACGATCATGTATAGTAGCTATGAGCCGAAAGATCCGCAAAGAAATAGAACGAATACACGAAGAAAGATTAGCAGTAGACGAACCAGAACAAACCGAGGATGAGGAAGAATTAGAACTGCCCACAGGACAGTTAGAAACCATGGCCTATGTAGGTAGAGGAAGATCTTGCAATAATACTAGATGCTTTACTGATCCGATATGTCCGATACGTCCAGATAATAACAGAAAATTCCAAACTCCTATAATAAATATAAGGTCCCCCGAACATTCATTCCAAGCCGCTGACAAATTACTCCGAGAACGAAGGGGTTATCATATACTCGATTCTATGGACGAACAAGAATTAGCCAGGTCAGCCGTACACTGGGTTGATAGTCCTGGAAAATATGGTGATGATACACTAGCACATACGTTTTTGAACCTCGCCCCAGATGAACAGCGTTTAGCTGGTATCTATATGATTCAACAACTCCTTATATTATATAAAAGCCAACACTCCGATCCTGGCCCCTTACCTGATATATTGACTGAATTACTCTCGAATAAATGGAGAGGTTCCGGTACTAAGTTAATTAGAGAAATACTAGAATCTAGAAGGCAGTACATTCTTTTTGTATGTCCTGAACATGTCTCACTGCCCATCAAGGAAAGAACGACGTATTACATGGATAGACAAAATCCCTTACGCGAAGTACACCCGATAAAGGGTGATGACAATGAGTTTAAACGTGTGTTTGTATACACACCCATATCCAAAATAGAACTATTAGAAATGAAGAAAGTGGTACCCAGTCATGACAAAGACCCAGCGGGTTTCCATCGTGAAATTAAAGATATGTTACTCATGGGAGAATATACCTACCCCGACATTATGACAATATTGAAGGTATTAATGCCTGCGGGCATTTACGAAAAACTCAAGGAAAAGGATTGGGAGGTGGGAGACCAGAAGATAGATTGGACAGGATTAGAGAACGAAGAAAAAGCTCGAGGTCCAGGTTCAGGGCTCGGGGACAAGACCAAAGCACTACCAGGTCTACTAGTACAGGTACTGCCACGTTTATTAACTACGAAAAAGGAAGACTGGGGTGCAATCTCAGCCTGTAAACAAAAATCAGATGAAGACACTAGTGATTTCTATTCCCGATTTGAGAAATGTTTTGGTATAAATAGTGGAATAAAAGCAAGTAGCGAGTCGTATCCACATCTGTTTGTGACAAAATTGGTTGAAAATGCCTTGCCCCAAGTTAAGAATAGAGTATTGAAATTCGAGAGTACCTGGCAAGGTAACACTCCATCACAAATGTTACAAATGCTACAGTACCATCACAATAGAATTAGAGAAGAACAAGAACATGAACATAGGCGCATGAAAGACACGAAAATGAAAATGCTAGTTTCCCAGACAGTTCCAGCTGATGGTCATAAGAAGGGTATAACACAGTCCAGTGTTTCAACAGGTCCTGTTAAAGGGACGTGCAACTATTGTAAACAGCCAGGTCATTATGTACACGATTGTCCCGTTTTAAAACATAATATCGCCATAGGTAACACAAAAGAAAGACCACGACCAATTAGACAGGATCAGAACCAACAAGGAGCCCCGCAGCATGCACAGTCCATGCCAGCTCCGCAACAGTCTATGCCAGCTCCACCACCGCAGCCTATTGCGGCCACACAAACAACGACCCGACAGATGTATCAGACCGCACAGTATGACTATCCTGATTATCAACGATACTCATGAAACAGCCTAGAGAGGGAAGTTGGCTTACCCCTTATTGAGGTCCCTGTAGATCAAGAAGGACCTTATGTACACAGTGAACTGTTAGGTCAAGATAGAAAATTCTTACTTGATACAGGGGCAAGCCGAACAACAATAAAACGTAGTGAAGTTCCAGGGGCACCCCTCTCAGGCTCACAGAATATTTCCCTTGGCTTTTCAGGAAAACCTATCATTAACGAAGTAACACAGCCTCTTCCGCTTACGATCGGTCCCTTGACACGAACTACAGATTTATTACTTACTAAATCATGTCCAGAAAACTTGTTAGGCATAAAAACTTTGAAAGCTCTAGGAGCTATTATATGTTGTTCTCCGGAAGGAGTAAGATTGTTTTTACGTGATTTCAAAGGGCACTACGTGTCCCGAGACATGGATCACCGACTGCAGACTTTACCGACACATTTATGGGCACAAGGCCCTACAGATGTTGGTTGCATGAACATTACACCATATCGAGTCACACTAAAGGCAGGAGTGGTACTTCCACGAATGCGACAATACAAGTTACCCCCAGATGCTGTAGTGGCTTTACTACAAATCATTGACGAGCTTATTACCCAAGGAGTGGTTGTGGAAACTGACTCCAATGTATGTAATTCACCGATAATTCCGATTCTTAAACGAACTGATCCAACAGCCCCGCCAGTATATCGATTGGTTATTGATCTGCGCGAATTAAATAAATGCATAGTACCACAATACCCCGTAGACCCAGACATTTCTTCATTACTGACAGCCATTGATTCCGAAGCAACATTCTTTACTGTAATTGATTTCAAGAATGCCTTCTTCAGCGTCCCAATAGATCCGGAAAGCCAATATTTGTTCGGATTTAGTTTAAATGGACGTAGCTTTAAATTCACACGCGCACCTCAAGGATTCACAGAAAGTCCCAGCATTTATAGCCAAGCACTGAAACGAGAACTCGACAGTATCCACATGCCAGTCAACACTGCCCTGCTTCAATATGTCGATGATCTGCTGATCACCGCTAGAAGCGAACATGAATGTGAAAAAGCCTCACTGACGGTATTACAATTTTTGGCCGAAAAGGGGCACAAGGTGTCCCCTTCTAAGCTGCAATTCTGTGTCCAGCGAGTTGTTTACCTTGGTCACTCGCTGTCCAAGGAGGGAAGGCAGCTTACATCAGATCGCATCCAGTTAATTGCAAATATGCCTATACCCAAGACACAAAAGGAGGTGCGGGCTTTCATAGGCCTCACTTCATATTGTAGGCAGTGGATCCCTCAGTATGCATTTCTAGCAAAACCACTCATTCAATTGACAACACAGGAGGCAGCCACATCGACTGTTCTCCCTTGGACTCAGGAACATACACAAGCTTTTGAAAGCCTAAAGAAAGCCTTATGCCAAGCACCTGTTTTAGCAACACCATGTTACAATAAACAGTTTACACTCTTCGTTACAGAACGCGAAGGTACTGCCTTGTCAGTACTCACACAGGAACAAGCAGGATCACACAAACCATGTGCTTATTTTTCTAGTACATTAGATCCCGTAGCTCAGGCTTTGCCTGCGTGCCTGAAATCAGTGGCAGCAACAGCTTTAGCAATCAGACAAAGCGATGCCATAGTATTAGGACATCCATTGACAGTACAAGTACCACATGCAGTAGAGGTTCTCTTGAACCGCACACAAACACAGCACTTGACTATAGCACGACTCACTGGTTACGAATTAACATTGTTTCAGCCACATATAGAAATCAGACGTTGTAGTACATTGAATCCTGCCACACTGTTACCTGTAAACGGAACAGACCCACTTGCACATGATTGTATTGAAGTTATCACTATCACGACGAAACCCAGACAAGATTTAACAGACGTCCCATTGTTAGACCCAGACCTGACGTTGTATGTAGATGGTTCATGTATGAGAACAGGTACAGGAGAGCTAGTGGCCGCTTATGCAGTCACAACAGACACTGAAATCGTTGAAACAAATTGCATAAATACCTTGTCCGCTCAAGCCGCAGAGCTCATCGCTCTGACACAAGCCTGTATTCAAGCCACAAATAAAAAAGTCAACATATACACTGATTCACGTTATGCATTCGGAGTTGTACATGACTTCGGCGTGCTGTGGCGAGAGAGAGGTTATTTAACTTCTCACGGTGCCCACATTCAGCACGGACCCCTCATTCATGCCTTATTAGATGCAATACATCTACCCACTGCAATATCAATTATGAAATGTAAAGCTCATACGAAAGTTACTGATATCATTTCTCAAGGCAATGATCTAGCTGACAGAACAGCTAAACAGACTGCTCAAACTCGAACATCCGACATGACAAAGACAATAGTCCCGACACCAACATATTGCATGACGGTTAAAGATCCCGCTCTTGACGTAATCGACATACAGACACATGCTACACCAGACGAAATAAAGAAATGGACTGAATTAAGAGGGATACAAACGGATCAAGGATGGATAACGAAGGAAAAATCTGTGTGGTTCCTTCCTGATTCAATGGTCCAAGTTATAATTAATACTGTACATAGTCCAGCACATCTAGGAGAAAAAGCTATGCTAGACAGCATTCAACACATTTGGTTCAACAAACATTTACGAGCAGCAGCTAAACAAAAGGTTCGTACCTGTATGATCTGTTGTCAGTTTAACCCAGGTAAAAGCATTCCCGTAGAGCAGGGTGGATTTCAGCCTCCTGATCACCCTTTTGAAGTCCTCCAGATGGATTATATCCAGATGGAACGATGTCGAGGATTCAAATATGTTCTCGTAGTTGTCTGTGCTCTTTCCCGTTGGACAGAGGCATACCCGGTTTCAGATTACACTGCTCCGACTACTGCCAAACAGTTGGTTCGAGAATTCTTCCCACGGTACGGTTTACCACGTGTTGTCTACTCAGATAACGGCCAGCCGTTCTCATCCGAATTAATGAAACACGTTTCACTTTTGTTAGGCTATCAGTGGAAATTTCACTGTGTCCGACACCCCGAGGCAGCAGGTCTCGTGGAAAGACATAACCAGACCCTGAAAATTAGATTGTCCAAAATTTGTAGAGAGAAAGGTGTCGACTGGGTAGTAGCCTTACCCGTTGCACTCTTTTACATGAGAATGGTAGCACATTCTCGAACAGGGCTATCCCCGTATGAGGTGATCTTTGGCAGACCACCAAATATGTGGGGGATGCCTATATCAGTTATTTTGCGTGACTGTAATATGCTGACAGATTACCTGGCTTCCTTGATGTCTGCACTACAATCTTGTCGTTCACAGGTAGCTGCAGCCTTTCCCGACAACACCGAGGTGAATTTCAGCCTCCTGATCACCCTTTTGAAGTCCTCCAGATGGATTATATCCAGATGGAACGATGTCGAGGATTCAAATATGTTCTCGTAGTTGTCTGTGCTCTTTCCCGTTGGACAGAGGCATACCCGGTTTCAGATTACACTACTCCGACTACTGCCAAACAGTTGGTTCGAGAATTCTTCCCACGGTACGGTTTACCACGTGTTGTCTACTCAGATAACGGCCAGCCGTTCTCATCCGAATTAATGAAACACGTTTCACTTTTGTTAGGCTATCAGTGGAAATTTCACTGTGTCCGACACCCCGAGGCAGCAGGTCTCGTGGAAAGACATAACCAGACCCTGAAAATTAGATTGTCCAAAATTTGTAGAGAGAAAGGTGTCGACTGGGTAGTAGCCTTACCCGTTGCACTCTTTTACATGAGAATGGTAGCACATTCTCGAACAGGGCTATCCCCGTATGAGGTGATCTTTGGCAGACCACCAAATATGTGGGGGACGCCTATACCACGCAAAATAACTGATATTGACTGTAATATGCTGACAGATTACCTGGCTTCCTTGATGTCTGCACTACAATCTTGTCGTTCACAGGTAGCTGCAGCCTTTCCCGACAACACCGAGGTGAAACCCCATGACGTAATTCCAGGAGATTTGGTTTTAGTGAGGAACTTTGATCGGAAGTCTCAGCTGGATCCTAGGTGGAAATCGCCTCAACTCGTATTACTAACGACGAGGACAGCCGTGAAGATCGAAGGTCGAAAAGGCTGGATACATTCAAGTCATATCAAGAAATTTCATGGACTACCGTCAGACGTAAACGACACACCTTGCGTGTCTTCACCGATTGACTCAAAACTTCCTTTGGTTGAACTGAATAACCATGAACTATATAAACTAAAACTTCGGTCTAACAAGTCAGGAAATTTGATTGTTTAAGTCCTCTCCAAGGTGAATCGGTCGAATTTGTCCCTGACATGTATCCCTTAGACCTGTATAGAGAAAGAAACAGAAGGATAAAGTTGAAACGACATGCGTACTGTAAATCACTGCGTAGTCATTGCACAGTGACGTTATTAATTTTGTTTTTCTTAAGTCTTTTAATAATTACTGCAAGTATATTGTTGCACACATATTATCCTATTTCTAGACATGTTTATAATGTTACTGCTGAACATTCTTTTAGTGAATTACCTCCGCATGAATTGTCTTATAGATTTGCGCTGCGCAATAACACGTTTATTAGCATGTTACATCATTCCCATCAGGTTAGCAATGCTACAAATTGTTGGATATGTGGTCGACTCCCTCCCTATCAGAACTATAAAGGAATTCTACCTCTCTTTCCATACCCGTTCACACACAACGGCTCCTGTGGAGCATGGTTTAGTTTAATTAATTCCCTAGATTCGAATTCTGCAGTTTACCAGAATAACTGGGTATGGGGAAATCTGAACTTAGTTTTACTCAAAGTCTGTCACCCTAACAAGGAGGGACTTCCCAAAAGAACAGGAACTGATCTAGAAAATGAAGTATATGGATTAGGTAATTTTACGCTTAATCTCATGATCCTGAATGTCGAATCCGGAGCTACACCAATTTTGCCCGCCATGTCAGTATTTCCAGTTAAAGGTGAATTATGTGTAAGAAAGAATGGTTCCATACATATGGGCCATAGTAGATGCACCACTGTAATAGAATTTAGTGATCAAGGCAAGTCTACATTTAGAGCTTCCCGCCATTCCTACTTCATATGTGGTCAGACGGCATATACACGTTTGCCTCTAGATTGGGATGGTACCTGCTACATCGGATTCCTTTTGCCACCTGTTTTCCTAGCTCCTCCTGATTATCACAGAAACATTCATTTAGTACACAATAGAGAAAGGAGAGATCTCCCAATAGTCGATTACACTGAGACAGCATGGGAAAAATACACAGATTTCAATAAAGGTCTCTTCCCCTATATAGGTACAGTTACCAATAGTAAGCTGATACGTAGATTGACCAGAACCCTTGAAGCAGTAGTGAACGAAACTATTTCCGCCTTAGGCAATTTAACGGAAGAGCAGTCTGCTATGCGGATTGTTGTGCTTCAAAATCGTCTTGTCCTTGACGTCATCCTGGCCGATAGGGGCGGAGCTTGTAGGGTCATCGGATCGAGCTGCTGCATTTTCATACCAGAAAATTCGCCATCTGTATATAAAGCCATAACTCGCCTTCATAAGATTGTAAGCCAGATACACCAGAATCCAGGCACCTGGACTTGGTCCGGTTGGTTTTGGAGTGTATTATCTACCTTTGGATGGAAGGTCCTATCCTTCCTAGGTATTGGCTTTCTCATACTATTCAGTTGCTGTCTATGCCTACAATGTGGACCAGCGATCTGTGGTCTGTGTGCCACATCGTGTATCCCACCACCAAGATTTCATTCATCACGGAAGAAGAAAGAAGAACAAATGATGCTATATGAACAGATCAATGGATTGATGAAGATTGATATCTCTTGACGGGCAAGTAGGGGACAAGGAGGGAATGTGGAAATATGGATTTTTATGATCAGTTATGTCCCCTATCTTGGACCCCAACGGTTTCATGTATAAATCACAAGTACATGTATGTTCCCTCCAGTTCCAGTTATGAAGACGCAAACACATGTGCGTCCACCGTCAACATGTCCTCTTTCAGATCCGCCATGAATGGGCCGGATATTCCATTCCTAAGTATGAAAGGCCACCGGCTTTATATGGTTCACTTATGCCATTTTACAGTCCAGGCAAGTAGGCCCTGATTCTGCCATCAAGCTTTTCCTGCCTTCTGCCTCTGAAAGCTCCAGTCTGAGCTCGCATCTGTATCCATGAACTTTGCCCTACTCTCTGCGCGACTAACGGTGCCTGACATCAGCCTGTTGCCTGCCAAAAACTGTATTTCACCTTCGAGATTATCTGCTCCGCTCCCTACCCAATGCATTCCTGTCTAGTAGTTTAAGTAAACATTCTTCCAGCTACCGAGCAAAAGGCCCGGCTTCTCTGTCTTTATGCAAGTAATTCATAGCCCTGTTACTATGGAAGATTTCTGCCCCCGCATATTGGGTAGACACTTAGACGCTTGTACACGCACTAACAGTCAGTATAGTCAGTATAGAATAAGATTCTACTCTAAGAGACCTCTCTTTTGGATAACATAGTTCTTTAAACATAGGATGTTAGATATGATTTGGGATTAGGTTGACTTGACCCTCCAGACTTCTGTCGCCACATGTAGAGCTAAATGTCAAGTCCCCTTCACCCCCTAGTTGCACGTCAATCACACGTCATGCTGCTGCGCGCGCATTTCTGCCAAGTATTTCTGCTGACATTGCGAAATTCTTTCATGGAACCACCCTATTATGACATCATACCTGATGACGTTCTTTAGTTACACCCAGTTACGCCCACTTTTGCTACGCATGTATGTTTTATCTTTACTATCAATTGTTACGCCTCCTGCATTTGCTTCACTGTAATGCCTATTGTATAAAAATGATTACTTGTCAATAAAGTAGCGTCTTCACTTCCTGAACCTTCGTGGTGATGGAATATGGAGCTCCTCAATTTAAATTGATCTTGGAATAAAGCCCGTTCCGAACCTCTAATACCACGGATTCTGCCTCTTATTTTACTGAGCTATTGTTATAGATTTTCCGCATCAAATTAAGTTCCGGTAATTAAATTATTTACCACAACCATCCCTGGGGTAATCCGTACGTCAGCACTTTCAATGGGAAGCCTTGCAGCCCCAGGCTGCAGTCCAGATGCCTCTTGCCGCACTATACCAACGGGAAACCTTGCAGTCCCAGATGCCTCTTGCCGCACTACACCAACGGGAAGCCTTGCAGCCCCAGGCTGCAGCCCAGATGCCTCTTGCCGCACTACACCAACGGGAAGCCTTGCAGCCCTAGGCTGTAGCCCAGATGTCTCTTGCTGCACTATCGGCACATCAATGTCCTCCTCTAACACAGGCACTTCATCAGCACTAAGAGTAGCTTCATCCGCACTGAGAGTAGCTTCATCATCCGATGATGCCATGTGGAGAGAAAACTCACTGCCTGAATCTTCCCCTCCGACCTCTGCCTCAGAATCAGAGTCAGTCTCTGGGCCATGGTCAGAGGAAGACTCAAAAAGCATACCAACAACCTGCTGAGCAGTAATCTTGCGGCTAGCCATTATCCTTACTAAGAAAGGAAACTGCACAAACAAATCAACAACAACCAACACTGTGCAAAATAAGTAAGTAAAAAAAATGTGTGCCTTTATCACAAAGATCAATATACTCAAAAACTATACTATTCACTTGCAAGAGACCGCTACACTCACCAGTACCTACTCTGCAGAGAGACAGCATACACCACTAGATCGGAAAAAAAAACAATTACTCACAAAACAACAAAATACACAGAGCACAAATGCAAAAAAGTTTTTGACACTCAAAAAAAAGAAGCCAAACATACTGCAATTCTTACACCATTTGCAAAAAACACATTCATGCAGAGAAATGAAAAACATTTACATTGTACAAAAAAAAGTTCCTTACCAAACACAAGCAACTACACAAACAGCAGAACCAGAAGTAACGAAATCGCAACCTCAACCGCAACCAATTGGTCAGTCTGCCAGATGGGCCTTCTAATAGGGCTGTGCAAAAATGGGGGTGAACTTGCCCAAGGGATCGGGTGAGCTTGTCTGAGGGCGGGGCAGAAAACAGCAGACAGAAATATGCCCCCCTTGCAAAATAAATAAATCCCTGGTGCCTAGTAGGGTTTTCTGCCCCACCCTCCCACCTAGGGCAAAAAGGTCACAATAAAGGGGCAGATCGGTCCCCAGGAGGGGCAGAAATAACATTAACCAAATTTATAAAAAAGATCTGCCCCTTGGGAATGACCCTTGCCTAAGGGCTCACTTCCATTTTAATTTCAAATACGTCCCTGGTGTCTAGTGGGGTATTCTGAACCCCCCCACCTGGGGGCAGAAGCCAAATACACGGGCCGATCTACCCCCGGGGGGGGCAGAATACACATTAAAAAAAAAAAAATGAGGCCCCTGAAAGCAACCCTTCCACAAGGGGTCGCTTCTATTTTCTTTAAAAAGATCCCTGGCTCTAGTGGGCTTTCCTGCCCCCCCCACTCCCGGGGCCAGAAACGCCAAAAAACCACGGCAAACAGTCCCGGGGGGGGCAGAAAAGACTTTTAAAAAAATGTGCCCCCTAAGGAAGCGACCCTTGCCCAAGGGGTCGCTTCCTTTAGATAATAAAAGGACTCCCTGGTGTCTAGTGGGGTATTCTGCACCCCTGGGGGCAGAAAGGCCAAATACATGGCCCGATCTGGCCCTGGGGGGGCAGAGTACACATTTAAAAAACATTAGGGGCCTGGAAGCGACCCTTCCCCAAGGGGTCGCTTCCGTTTTTATAAATAAAAAATCCCTGGCTCTAGTGGGCTTTTCTGCCCCTCCCTGGGACCAGAAACGCCAAAAAACCAAGGCAAACAGTCCCATGGGGGGGGCAGAAAAGACTTTAATAAAATGTGCCCCTTAAGGAAGCAACCCTTGCCCAAGGTGTCGCTTCCTTTAGCTAATACAAGGACTCCCTGGTGTCTAGTGGGGTATTCTGCCCCCAAAGGCCAAATACACGAGCCGATCTGCCCCCGGGGGGGCAGAGTACATAGTTTAAACAAATTAGGGGCCTGGAAGCGACCCTTCCCCAAGGGGTCTCTTCCGTTTTTATAAATAAAAAATCCCTGGCTCTAGTGGGCTTTTCTGCCCCCCCCCCCCCGGGGCCAGAAATGCCAAAGAACCGAGGCGCTCTGCCCCAGGGGGGGCAGAAAAGTCTTTAAATTATTTGCCCCCTTTAGGAAGTGACCTTTGCCCAAGGGGTCGCTTCCTTTTTAACAAAAAAGCATCCCTGGTGCCTAATGGGGGGCATTCCTGCAGCACGATCGCAACGCTGTGCGCAGTCGTGCTGCAGGAATGCCCTGTATTGAGACATCAGGGGAGAGGAAATACTCTTTCCTCTCCCCCAATGCCTCAATACTTTAACAAATCCCCCCCAGCCCCACTGGAGAGCAAAACCTACCTCCTCCTGCTTGGGACGCCTGAAAGCAAATGGCTTCCAGGCATCCCAGCGCTTCCTGATGACGTTAGAGCGCGCTGTGCGCGCTGACGTCATGGGGAAGCGTGTGGGGGGGTCAGGGTGGCAGCGGAAACTCTTCCTCTGCCATCCCCCTCTGTGGGGGCAAGATCGATGCCCCAGGGGGGGAGCACCAGCGCTTCCCCCAGGGGTAGCATCGGTTGAGCTGTGCTCATGACGGAGCGGCTCCGTCATGAGCACAGCTCAACCGATGCTCATGACGGAACCGCTCTGTCATGAGCATCGAAGGGGTTAATATATCCATGCACTTTATATATGCACATAATGTGTTGTAGAAAAAATTAAGTCGTGAATTCAGTACGTTTACATATATACACGCATAAACATTTGCACATGCATACCTGTATGCATGTGTACAGATACACATATACATAAACCTATATTTGCATATATATATATATATATATATATACCAATCCAATCCGAAAAGCTTTATTTATACATACGTGTATACATACCCTCATAATTATTCACAAATAACACAAAATACACCCACACCTACAAACATAGACAAGGAACATGCACACATTAAAATATGAACATATACATATACACATGTATACATTATTCAATTGCGTTCATTTATGCATACACAAGTATGTACATGGTATGTTTCCCCTTAAACATTTGTGTGCATAGCCACACACATGTACCCGAGGCATATGGGCACAAACAAAGGTATGCATGTACATGTACACACACACACACTCTCCGTAAGTATATGCAGAAACCCAGATACGCAGACATCCATTCTATTCATACAATTTTGTAGGATGCATAGCTACTCAGAAGGGCCTCCCAGCACTAGATTAGCAGCAGATAACTCGACTAAAAGAGTAGAACTGGTTGAACAGGACTGTTTTTAGTAATTTTCTAAATTTAGGTTTGGACTCTATGTTTCTCAGAAGATGTGGAAGTGCATTCCAGAGCCTCGGCCTATAACGCAAAAGAACTTCCTCCACTTGTAGTTCTCTTTAGCCTAGGCACTGCGAACAACTGTTGGCTGGTAGAGCGCAGTTTTCCTGAGGAATTCTAGGGAGAGAGGAGTCTCTGGTTTAACAGTGGGCCCTTGTTGTACATCACTCGGTGAACTAGGCACAGAGCTTTGAATCTTATTCCTTTGCTCACCGGCAACCAGTGCATGCCAGAGTCACAGTTGCAGACCTATGTTTAGGTATGTAACAAAGTATGCAGGCAGCGGCATTCTGGATGACCTGTAATATTTTTATAACAGCATTGGGACTTCCCAGGCATAGGGAGTTTCCATAATCCAGATGCGAGATGACCAATCCTTGCACCCCAATTCTGCGTGATGGTTCAGATAGCCATTTTATGAGCTTTCTTAGAGTTCTAAGCAAGCCAAAGCAGGTTGTCATTACTCTTGACAAGGCTCTTGACTTCTGAATTAGGAGTGGGTTGATTGCCCATATATTCAAGCCAATTCATTTCAATCCATCTATTGCAGTTGTTTCCCACCATCATTACCTCAATTTTTCAACCATTTAATTTCAGGCTACTTGCTGCCATTCAGTCAGCCACATGTCTGAGACAATGGTTAAGTTGAGTGGAGGCCAAGGAAAGAGAGATGATAATCTGCATTTCATCTGTATAGAATATAGAGGTAAAACTAAAGTTCTTAATAAACTCTGTAAGTGAAGTAATATACAAATTGAATAGGGTGGGGCTTAAGGAAAAGCCCTGAGGGACCCCATAATTGAGAGGATAAATTTCGGATTTTGTGGCCTCCTTACATAGCTGAAAGGTTCTATTTTGAAGAAATAAAGTAAGCAATTTGAGTGCTGTTATAGCTATTCCTGCTGCCCCCAACCTTTTCACACGTAGTCAATGGCAAACGGTGTCAAATCTGAGCTCCGATGCAGTAGTAACAGAGCTGCATTCCCTCCCTGGTCTAGGATAGCTTTTAATTCCTCTGTGGGAGCCAGCAGGGCAGTCTCAGTACTACTCTTAGGTCTAAATCCTGTGTGAGAGAAGTGTAGGATGCTACGAGTTTCTAAATATTGAGAGAGAGTTTTATTAATACATTTTTCTAATATTTTACTGGTCAAAGAGTGACGGGGCGATCGTTTTCACATTTGGAAGGGTCTGCTGATGGTTTCTTTAGCAGTGGTCTCACAATTGCGTGTTTCCAGGCTGTTGGCGCTGTGCCTGACTCCAGTAACAGATTAAACATAACAGTCAGCCTGCTTGTAACTACTACGCCCCCACTCGACATAATGTCTGGTGGTGCTGGATCTAATGGTGCGCCTGATTTAAGAGATTAAAGAATATCACAGGTACTTTCTTGAGTCATTTTAGGGAATGTGTTCAGTGTTTCATGTTGCCCTACCTTTATTTTCCTGACTTCATCATCTCCTCTTGGAGTCAGGAAGATAGTATTGACTTTCTTTAAGAAAAAGCTGGATAACATGTTGCAACAAAGGTTTGATGGTGGAGAGCCTGATTTGCTGATTGTTGGTTTTATCATATTGCTGACTAGATTGGGCAATTCCTTAGAGGAACTGGCTGCATTATTAAACTTGGAGGCAAAGTATCAAATGATTGCCTTCCTGATGGCGTTATGATAGTTTTTATGGTTCTTTTGTATGTTTCTTTGTCCGTAACATCACATTTTCTCCTCCATAATCTCTCTAGTCTTTTTGATTTTTTTTTTAATCCTAGGAGTTCAGGAGAAAGCCAAGGAGCCCTGTTTCCTAAGCCTTTTGTTTTTTGTTGCCTGATAGGTGCTAAGTTGTTAAGGGCATTCAGCATCCAGGTCTCAAAGCTTCTATAACTACTTGAAATGTCTAGCTCCATTGGAGAAATAGTATTAGTTAGGGCGTCCTGCCATGCTACTATGTCCATTTTGGCCCAGTTGCGTCTAGGTTGATTAGGTATGGGGACTTTATAGCTTCTGTTACCTGTTTGAAATGGTGTGAGTTTATGATCGGACCATGTGATCTCACTGGGGTCCCCTGTGGTGATTAAGTATATTTGAAGATATGGGTTCAAATAAGTGGCCTTGCTTATGAGTTGGGCCTTGAGGCCCCGTTCCGACAAGAGGCTGGAGACATTACTGGCATCCGCTGCTTGCAGCTTGTGTTTTGTTTTCAAGGGATTGAATTGACTCCGGCCCGCCCCGAAGTACATGCCTGAACCCTGGACTTCTGCGAGATGCAGCTTGTCATTGACACGGAGACGGGTTCATTGTAATTCCGATTCATGGTCCGGACGGCAAACGTGCAACGAGACTGGAGCGCTAAAGGGGACCAGAGGAGGATCGGCAATTCTGTTTTATTTGCAAGACTCATGATTTGAACATTCCGCACCGATTCAAGACTAAACCTACATTCATGGGGTTAATTTATTCAGCCACTGCCCAGCAACACTCACCAGAGCCTACAGCATTCTGGGAGATGAAGTTGTGGCAGAACTACAGTGGAGTTGCACACATGTGACCGTGGGTCAGCGGATTTCCGCCAATGGCAGTGACTTTGGACAATGAAAGGTGGGGGTGGAGTTACCGCTTGCAAAGCAGCAGCATCTGAGGAAGGCCGTATGGCCGAAATGCATTATGCACAAGCTGTGAACAATTAAAGATCTTCCAACGTTACCCCTGGTGTGGCCTCTACCTGTTCTCGATGGAGTAGGAGTTTCTTTGATGTTTTCACGTCAGCCAGAGACGCGAGAGAGGCCCCGTTCCGACAAGAGGCTGGAGACATTACTGGCATCCGCTGCTTGCAGCTTGTGTTTTGTTTTCAAGGGATTGAATTGACTCCGGCCCGCCCCGAAGTACATGCCTGAACCCTGGACTTCTGCGAGATGCAGCTTGTCATTGACACGGAGACGGGTTCATTGTAATTCCGATTCATGGTCCGGACGGCAAACATGCAACGAGGCTGGAGCGCTAAAGGGGACCAGAGGAGGATCAGCAATTCTGTTTTATTTGCAAGACTCATGATTTGAACATTCCGCACCGATTCAAGACTAAACCTACATTCATGGGGTTAATTTATTCAGCCACTGCCCAGCAACACTCACCAGAGCCTACAGCATTCTGGGAGCTGTAGTTGTGGCAGAACTACAGTGGAGTTGCACACATGTGACCGTGGGTCAGCGGATTTCCGCCAATGGCAGTGACTTTGGACAATGAAAGGTGGGGGTGGAGTTACCGCTTGCAAAGCAGCAGCATCTGAGGAAGGCCGTATGGCCGAAATGCATTATGCACAAGCTGTGAACAATTAAAGATCTTCCAACGTTACCCCTGGTGTGGCCTCTACCTGTTCTCGATGGAGTAGGAGTTTCTTTGATGTTTTCGCGTCAGCCAGAGACGCGTGAGAGGCCCCGTTCCGACAAGAGGCTGGAGACATTACTGGCATCCGCTGCTTGCAGCTTGTGTTTTGTTTTCAAGGGATTGAATTGACTCCGGCCCGCCCCGAAGTACATGCCTGAACCCTGGACTTCTGCGAGATGCAGCTTGTCATTGACACGGAGACGGGTTCATTGTAATTCCGATTCATGGTCCGGACGGCAAACGTGCAACGAGGCTGGAGCGCTAAAGGGGACCAGAGGAGGATCAGCAATTCTGTTTTATTTGCAAGACTCATGATTTGAACATTCCGCACCGATTCAAGACTAAACCTACATTCATGGGGTTAATTTATTCAGCCACTGCCCAGCAACACTCACCAGAGCCTACAGCATTCTGGGAGCTGTAGTTGTGGCAGAACTACAGTGGAGTTGCACACATGTGACCGTGGGTCAGCGGATTTCCGCCAATGGCAGTGACTTTGGACAATGAAAGGTGGGGGTGGAGTTACTGCTTGCAAAGCAGCAGCATCTGAGGAAGGCCGTATGGCCGAAATGCATTATGCACAAGCTGTGAACAATTAAAGATCTTCCAACGTTACCCCTGGTGTGGCCTCTACCTGTTCTCGATGGAGTAGGAGTTTCTTTGATGTTTTCGCGTCAGCCAGAGACGCGTGAGAGGCCCCGTTCCGACAAGAGGCTGGAGACATTACTGGCATCCGCTGCTTGCAGCTTGTGTTTTGTTTTCAAGGGATTGAATTGACTCCGGCCCGCCCCGAAGTACATGACTGAACCCTGGACTTCTGCGAGATGCAGCTTGTCATTGACACGGAGACGGGTTCATTGTTATTCCGATTCATGGTCCGGATGGCAAACGTGCAACGAGGCTGGAGCACTAAAGGGGACCAGAGGAGGATCGGCAATTCTGTTTTATTTGCAAGACTCATGATTTGAACATTCCGCACCGATTCAAGACTAAACCTACATTCATGGGGTTAATTTATTCAGCCACTGCCCAGCAACACTCACCAGAGCCTACAGCATTCTGGGAGCTGTAGTTGTGGCAGAACTACAGTGGAGTTGCACACATGTGACCGTGGGTCAGCGGATTTCCGCCAATGGCAGTGACTTTGGACAATGAAAGGTGGGGGTGGAGTTACCGTTTGCAAAGCAGCAGCATCTGAGGAAGGCCGTATGGCCGAAATGCATTATGCACAAGCTGTGAACAATTAAATATATATATATATATATATATATATATATATATATATATATATATAGAGAGAGAGAGAGAGAGAGACACTCATTATCCAGTACAGCCACTTACACACCCTCTCACACACACATATAACCACTAACACATCCACTCACTCACCTATACGGCCACAAATAGAGCCATTCAGAGACAGATTCACCCATTCTCACTGCCACTTAGATGACATATATTAGACTTACTATCACCCATACACACAGTTGAGGACATGACGGAGTATTGTACTGATGGACCACGTCGCTAAGCTAAGCGTGCATATTTTGGATCGAATTAAGATCCGATACAGATTGCAAGCTGGAATACTAGACTCTGACTACGGCTTTTGTTTATTATCGTATGTGAGATGTAATTATCACCACATGAGAAATTCCTACCGAAGATTTTGGAGACTTGAGGAAGTCACGGAACGATTTCCCATTGTTTGCGACGAAACACGTGTTGGCTGACAAAGAACTTTATGAAATAAAGGAAGGAAAAGAATAAAAAGAAAGAGGATTTCGAACACTGTGTTTACAATTTGTGCACACTTTTATGCGTTATTTGTTTTTACCTTGCAGAGGTGTGCTGAGGATTTTCTTTATCTTTTGTGTTGGCTTTGACCACAATTTTAGGGGAGGTTGGTGGTTCTCCTCACCATACAGCACCGTAGTTTGATACAGTTCATAACAGATAAATGTGTGATTTTTCCTAAGTGGCTCCGATATACATAATATTATACCACTGATCTTTGAGCCTGTCAAGTTTCACAGGTTTACGCATTATGTACACTTACATGCATGTTTCTTCTTTTCAATTCTGGGACTTGTAGTCGTCTTTTATAAATAAAGAAATAGAACTACAACTCCCAGAGTTCCAAGTAAAACATTCTTTGACAGCAGTACATCATGTATAGATATGTAAAACTTTGCAGATCGTCAAATTCATTGTTAAGTATAAGTTTAACCCTTAGCAGTCAGTTCTGTTTGTAGGAACACACTGTAAACTAACTTCTCACTGAGCTACTCTGCACCTCACACAAACTGTTACATACTCACAAACTTAGTGTTTTACTCACCTGTTCATCATCTTATAAATATCAAAGCTATTCTACATGTTTCATACTCACTTTTATTCACCTCACATACACATATACCTTTTCAATATTTTTTTTTCTCAAAATACAATGTACTCCACATACCTGAAAAATGAGTTTGTTGGTAAAATAGATTTTTTTGCTCTTATTTTATACTTGCAGTACTCTCAGGAAATTTGGATACTAAGCATAAGAATGGCATACCATGCTCATACAAACCAACCATTAAAGGCAACCTTTTAAACTTTGCTCTCACTAAAGGCAGCAAATAAAAACATGCCTTTCATATTTTAGATTTGAATGTCCACTTCTGAATGGTTAGTATGTGTTAATCACTTCACTCGCCTTTACAAAGATTCCCAAAATGGAAGATTATTTGCTACTTAATTGCATTTGTAGCCAGGTGCCTCTTTTGACACGGTTAGCCCCCACTTTGTGTCTGATGTAATTTCTAATTGTAAGTGCACTGGGTCCCTACAAATCAGGTTCCCAGTTCCGGATCTCTTTCCTAAAACTGTACCATGATTTGCACCACTTCACCCACTCCTGTAGACCCTAGTAAATGGTACGCTTGGTCCCTGGGGCATGGGTACTGAGGAGGGTCCTCTAGAGCTGAAGCACAGTGTGCCTGCCTAGGGACCTCTCACTAAAACCATGCAAATTGTCATCGCAGGCTGTCGTCTGAAAAACGAAAGGTCGACATGGCACATACCCATGCACTACATGAGATATAGCTAAATGCCCCCTAATGCAGGCCTTATAGCCCCAAGGCAAGGTGCACTATATTCCATGTGTGGACATATCTGCATGAATAGATAGCCCCTGAAATATCCAAGCCATTCTTGGATATTGTGAGTGCACAGGGAAGCCATAGAGAGTACATGGGCTGGATACTTGTCATTACGAGGTTCCCCTGAAAACCTACCAATCACTGGTGTGATCTCTTACTAGTCTTAGCTAGCCTGACACCACCAGACATGGTTCTGACCTCATGGGGTGAGAGCCAGCACTCTTGGAGGCCAAAAACAAAGCAAGCTCTGGGCGTAGGTGCTTCAAACCTCCTCCAGGCCAGAATGGCTTGCCACAGCGGAAAGCTTCAAAGGCGTTGCTGCCTTTGGAATCCAAGCGAGGCATCTCCAGATAGTGGAGGATGCCAAGCTCCCTTTCCTGCTCTACGTTTGGAGGGAGGAAAGGCGGGAAAATTAGTTAGATGAGGTGGTGTGCACAAATTCAGCCAGTGCTGCTCCTAAGGTGTGGCAGGCAATGTGGACACTATTTTTTCAAATCCTCTATCCTGAGATGGTAGGAAATCAACCTATAAGAGCTAGGGCAGTGCCCCTTCCCACAGGCAGTGATCACCTAGAGAGTGTAGACACCCTATAGGTAGGTAGCCTGTTGGCTACTACCTATCTCTTCCTTTAACGCACCTAAATTTAGAATTAAGGTGGCATCCCCAGACCTTGCAACTCAGATTCGATGGACCTAAGAATAGCAATGGACAAAGAAGAGCTGCTGACTGACACCGCCGACCTGCTGCAGAAAAATGGTGCCAAACCCTGACGGCTGCTTCCTGGACTCAACCATTGAGCCTGATGCCTCATCCTGAAACTGTGAGGCCTCCAAGAACCCCAGAGCACCTACAGCCTTTGACAAATTGCCAAGAACGTTCCCTGGAGTAGAGGAGCTACTCCCCTGCAGCCACAGTTACTGAACGGCAGAATTTGGTTTTACCAACTTGCTGCTGCACGGCAACTTCGATGCAGCATCTAAATCAAAAGTGGCACACCAGCTGCGGAGGATAAAATCTGTCTCCCCTCCAAGTGTGAAGACACGATGAGCTACCGGAGTCATGCCACACCAATACCTAGTGTACCGCACTTTCTGCAGCGTACACCGAGACGAAGAGTCCAATCTGGACTCCAACTGCCCAGGAGGAAAGCACCCATTAAGGGACATCAAGACCCTTGAGATCCACTTTGTGAGTGGCCCAGCTGCTCCAGAATCACCTCTCCAGCCTGCCTGCTCATGACCACGGGGACTTCTTGGCACACGCCGCCCTGCTGACCTATCTGCTCTGCAGTCAGAACCCCCAGCCTGGGGACCAACAAACCAGCTGAGCTCTTATGGTCCTGAGGCCCTTGCAACCTGCTCCCTTGAGTGGGACCCCCCGGAACTACCTGTAAGTCTCCTTGTGCAGTGTGTTTTCAAGTGACCACAATCTTCGTAGTGCACCAGCTGCTAATGACTTCAGCAGCCTGCTCCCGATGTGATGTTCCGGAGAATCTATTGGTGGAACATTGGACCAGGCATTGCTACCTACCTAAATTCAGAAGGTAAACTTTGAAATTCAACTGTATGATTTTATGTGCATTTTCTTATTTCTTCCCATTGATTTCAAAGGTGCATCATTGCGCAAAAAAGCAATTAATTTTGCGAACTTTGAAAAATTATAGCATAAAAGGTACTTACCTTAGAACAAAGTTCTTGGTCTACAGAATTATATAAAAATGTATGTTAATGTTAAAAGTTGGTCTCGGATTTATTCTTGAGTGTGTGCCTCATTTTATGCATCTGTGAGTACAACAAATGCTTATCACTACCCTCTGATAAGCCTAACTGCTCTCCCACACTTCCACAAAAAGAACATTAGTATTATCTACTTTAGCCTCTGTATATCAATGAGGGATCTACTGGACTCTCTGCACAGTGTACTTCGTTTTAGTACACTATATAGAGAGTCAACTTCTTACAGCGATCATTGTGACAAATTCACAAAAAAGGGCGTTTCAAAAACATATTTAGCTTGGTACTTTTATGACTTAATGAGTATGGTACAATTTATAAGCAACCAGCACTAGGAAATGTAATCCTTGTTACACAACAATCAGTCTAAAGATCTTAAGTTTTTTTTAAAACAGACAACTCTCTGTTTAATACCCTTCCCCCAATACACTCTTAGCACAGTGTACATTGCAACCCACTAGAACCAGAAGGTCTCAAGTTTGCCGCACATTCTAGAAGGACCTTACTAGTTACAAAATGAGTTTCAGCAGGTGCAGTTACAGTACAGAATTAAAAGCACATCCAAGTCTGCAGTACTCTTTTCCTGCAGCCGATCATAGATGTTGTTACTTAAGCTTCATAGGCACTACCTAATTTTATTCACCTCCATAATCACAGCATTCAATCAGGTATGTGTTTTTTTAACCAGGAGCACACCTTCATGTTTAACTGTCTTCAATTCCGAAAACTGTCTCATTCAGCTCCAGCCTTCTCATCTCTCCTTCTGCTGCTTCACTTCAAAATGGTTAGTGTGTGGATTGTTGGCCACATTTATGTCTTTTGGGCTACAGGGGCTGCTAGAAGGAGTGATATTGACAGTAACTTTGGTTTACCTAATGCACACTTTACTTGGATTGGCCAGAGAGGGTTGAAGTGGCATCGATTGCTGCCTTTGGTTAAAAGCATTGTGGATTCCCCACCCCTCACCTCATGAGTGTGTACTGTGGTGGCAATGACCTAGGCACCCTGGCTGGGGTAGGACTGGAAATCCTAATGAAGGATACCTTTGTACAATTAGTGATGCTTTCCCTCACACTGTCTTGGTGAACTCCAACATATGCCAAAGGCAGAAATGGAAATGGTCTAATCAATTCTGTTCACGGATTGACAAAGCTAAGAAACATGTTAATAAAACTGTTTCTGCATTCCTCAGAGACCATTACATGGACTCTATCTACAACAACAACCTGTTTTTCGACATGCATGGAATTTAAAAAGGTTAAGTAATTCACTTTTCAGACGAAAGCAACAGGGTGTTTCTCACTAACCTGAAACTCTGCATACAGTGTTATGTGCAGATGTAATATACACACAAAAAACACAATGGCTCTAGTGTCCAAAATGTTGTCATTTTCTTCATAAATAAAAAAAAATCTATTTTTAACTATTTGTGACAACTCCGTGATGATCGTGGATACTTTACAAAAACGCTAAACAAAAGCAGACATTGAATAGCCTCCAGCAAGTTCAACATTTATAACTATATAATTGATTCTAACCATCACACTAGCTATATATACCATCTAAATAACTTTGTAGAAACATGTATAAGTCTTTGAATGTGTCTGAGACTGTGTGTATGAGTGTTTCAGTAGGATGTGTGACTAGGTTCATAAGTGTGTCAGTTGGTCTCTGAGGGTGTGTATAAGAGTTTGAGTAGATCTGTGAGTGAGTACATGAGTCTCTGAGTGGGTCTGTGAGTGGATGCATAAGTATCTGAGTGGGTCTGTGAGTGGGTGCTTGATTGTCTGAGTGGGTCTGTGAGTGACTGCTTCAAAATATCAATGGGTCTGTGAGTGAGCACGTGACTGTCTGTATGGATGTCTGAGTGAAAGCGTGAGAATATGACTAAATCTCTGAGTGTGTGCATGAGTTGATCTGTGAGTGTATGTGAGAGTTTCACTGAGTCTATGACAGCTTGTGTGAATACCTGACAGAGTCTGTAAGTGGGTACATAAGTCTCTAAGTGCATCTGTCAATGTGTGCTTGAGTCTCTGAGTGTGTCTGTGAGCAGATGCATGAGTCTCTGTGCATATCTGTGAGTGGGTGCATCAGTATCTGAGTGGATCTCTGAGTGCATGCATGAGTCTCTCTGTGGGTCATTGAATGTGTGCATAAGTCTCCGAGTGGGTCTGTGGGAGCTGCATGACCGTTTGACTATGTCTGTGAGATGGTGTGTGAGTGTCTAAGTGGATCCCTCAGTCAATGCATGGGTTTCTAAGTGGGTCAGTCAGTGGGTGCATGAGTCCTGAGTTTGTCTGTGAGTGGGTGCATAAGTATCTCATTGTATCTCTGAGTGCGTTCATGGGTCTCTCTGGGTCTGTGAATGGGTGCATAAGTCTCTGAGTGGGGCTGTGAGAGCTGCATGATTGTCAGAGTGAGTCTGTGAGTGGGTGAAAGAGTCTGAGTGGGCATGTGATTGGGCATGTGAGTGTCAAAACGGGTTTGTGACTGGGTCTGTGAGTGTCTCAGTGGGTCTCTCAGTGGATGCATGAGTCTCTGAACATTTCATTTAGTGGGTGCATCAGTCCTAAGTAAGTTTCTGAGTAGGTGCGTGAGACTGAGTGGGTGCATGAGCGTCTGAGTGGGTCTGTCAGTGGGTAAGTGAGCCTCTGTGTGGGTCTGTGAGTGGGTGCATGACTCTCAGAGTTGGTCTGTTACTGGGTGGATAAATTCCTGACTGGGTCTGTGAGTGGGTGCATAAGTGTATTAGTGGATCTGTGAGTGGGTGCGTGAGTATGTGACTGTGTGTATTACTCTCTGAGTCCATGTGTGAGTGGCTGCATCATTGTCAGAGTGGGTCTGTGAATGTTTTTTTTTAAATTGCTGATATTTCCGAATTCACCATGGCGTTACAAGGGGGGGCGCTGGCGGTTGCGATGAATTTACAAATCACACGTGGAAAGAAAAATGTTCTCCGATACATTATACACATTAAGGGTCCCTCAAAGACCCCAGAATGCCAAAATTAGGGTCAGGGTACTAATACACTGACCCTTTTACCACTTTTGATTAAAATTTTCAACCCCATGGACTGTTCCAATGAGGTAAAATGAAGGCTGCAACTTTCTTCTCAGGTTGCAGCCAGCCAATCACAGCATTTCTGTTGATGCAGGCATTTGTGATAAATTTTGAAATCCTCACGAATTAGCCACATTCTCAGATATATACATTTGGATTTCCTTAAATTTCTGAGCAACTACTGTACAGATTTCCACCAAATTACAAAAAGCACAATCTGCAGACACAAAGCTAGCTTTCTGAAAAATTTGGTGTAATTCCGTCCTGGGGTTCAGGCTGTAGTTGTGTTCAAAGCCCCTACTGGAATTAACATGTGAAACACGCTTTTTTTACCCCCCTTTATCCTCGGCCCCCGCTTGACGGATCAACCTGAAACTTTCCATACGCAACAAGAACTACTAGCGCACTTTTTGGGGAATATTTTGTGAATATTCATCAAACGGTGCCAAAGTTATAGGGAAGTCAAAAAATGCTTTTCCTATGGAAACATGGTCCTAACTATAACTAGATACTTGCAAATCCCAGCAGAGGATATATATTTATGTGTGTATACACCAACACACACATGTTCTTTCCAATTGACCTCTGTAGGTGGTTGCACAAGTTTTTATCTAATGTGTGCTTCCCCTTCCACCCTCCGTAAAATTCACTTCTAGTGAAGCCACTGCTGAATGCTAGAAAAGGGCACTTTATAAAAGGCAAATATGCTTACTTTGGACACCTTTCTCAGGTAGAAGTCAACTAGGTCCTGAGGCTCCTCTTGAATTCCATTTTCTTTGTGACTTTCAATCTCCCTCTTCACAAATCTCTGCAAAACTTTGTCACATTCAAAAAAGTGCTGCAAAGGTCCTGGAAGATGCTGCATCAGCTGCGGGAAAGCATTGAAGAGCTGGAAAAAGAAGTATTGATTCAAATAGTGAGTACTGTAGCTCTAACATTGCCACCTGTCTCAGATCTCCAAAACATCACAAGGAATACTTGAAATGGTCAATTTTGCAGGTGTAAAAGAACCAGGGCAGTTATGTGCCTGCATGGTTTGAATATCACAACAGAGGTATTTTCCCCCCTTTTGTAAAACCATATGAGACAGAAGCAAATATGTCAGCAGAAAAGGGTTGAGGCTCCTATATGTGGTGAGTTGGGATCAATTGCTCTGGGTCGTGCCCCATGCAATTGGCCACGCCTATACAGTTTACATGTGTAATATGGAAAGGGGATCTGACATGTTAAAGCAGATGAGTAGCAGAGTGCTTAAACAAGCTCGGGTGTGTGCCAGAGTACTATACCCAAAGTGAAACTGTAGGTGTAATCTTATGCCCTATTACATTGAGTTATGTTAATTTAATTTTTTGAGTACAGGAATGTTATAGCTTCTTCACGCTTACTTTGGACATACCGCAAAACGGTGAGGCTTCTCTTAGCCATTCTTACAGATTAAACAGCAAGGAGGCATATTATGATCATTTGATCCCTCACAGTGCAGAGTTCTGAACCTGTTTTAAAGCCTTTGAATTATCTAAAGCAAATACACTTCATTTGTAAATTCTTCCAGTTGGTACTTGAGTTGCAGAGTACTGGTCGAAAACATGGATAGACAACCACTGCTCCCAGTTTCCAAACTGTGTTGTCTGCCCGTTTTGCACTATCATGAACAATTTTCAATTTCCACCTCAGAGAATGCAATGTCCTCACAAGCATTAATTAAGCCCTTAAGTTTCACCTTTCAATTGTGTTTTCTAACCTTTTGGCTTTGCCAGTGCTTTTGGATAACACTGTTCTTCATTGGCAAAAAGAAAGAAGTCCTTGTTTGCCAGTAAGGAACGGCACTGGCAAAAAACCTAAAGCAAGATAATATGTATTTGTGCATGTTTCATCATGCATCCCCTGAGTGATAATGCATGCATGTGCAGATATCATCATGTGAATGATGTGTTGGTCATTTTGTTTTTTTGATTTAATTTACTATTCCCAGTAGTTGGACACCCATCTTGTACCAGTAAATTGAAAACATTTAAAAAGTGCACCAAAGTACTCCATGCAGTAGTAGTGAGGAGAATTCTCACAGGAGTCACCCCTAAAACCACCTCCTAAACACCATCCTCTGCCCCCTAACTATTAAAGGGGCACAGAGCTGATCATCATCCTGCCTTTTTTGTGCATTGCTTCGAGTACAAACCTTCACAGTGCAGAGCCCTATTTTTATTTGTCAGGGACAATCTGGGATTCAACCTGCTGTCCTTACTTCAATTTTTTTTCTCTTTAAGCAAATGGGTTGTGTTAAATTTAGGGAAGCTTTGACTATCTTTTCCTCTTTATGGTCTGGCTTCACAGGGTAGCTATCGCTAGACAATTATGTGAGCATCTCTAGAAAGGGGCTTTTTCTCCGCCCACATGTTGGGAGCCGGGGGTCATGTTATGATTGGGCAGAAGTTGTGTACTTCCACAAACAATTGATTGCCCTCCACACAGCTGTGATCATTTTGTGTATTTATCTAGATGCCTGAGCTTGAACTTTCAGGGTTGCAGACATGGCATTGTAATGCAATTGGTCTTAAATAAATAGACAATTTATGGTGTGTTCTGTGGCAGCAGCCCAATTGGAGGAGGAGGAGAGTCATTAACCTACATGCATGTTTGAGTAGGTTGCCAGTGCAACTGTCACCTAACCTTTTAACCTACACCAATATTTTCCTACATTTCTTTGTTTCCACATAAATACATATCCATTCCAATGCTATGTACTGGTAATGCTTCACATTTCCTTGCAACATTCCATTAAAGCCAGAGCTGTTGGCATTGCCAATGCTTGTTTTAATTTAAATAACAGATTTGTTTGTTTATAGCACGTCTCTGTGGCAGTGAAGCCTCCTGCTCCTCTACCTCATGTGATCTCGGCATGTGCTGGCTTGGCACTCTACACGAGAAAGAGAATATTGTTATTATTTTTTTCTGTCTCATAGCTTTTGGAATCCTGCTCTCTGTGCAGATGGCTGGGCCTGTATTTATCAAGATTTAAAAGTTCTCTCCTTTCAATAAACTTTATTAGTTTTTTTCACAGTAAAACCATAAAAGTCAATAAATCAGCACAAACATCAGTAAAACTTCTAGCACAATACAAGGAATTGAGCAGTATAATCATATGATTACAAAGCTAAAAGGAAAAGCCACCCCAACAAGATTAATCAAAGCTGGACCTGAGCCTGAATGCAGCATTTAAAAAACTTTGGGGCATATTCTCAAGGACCTATCGCCGAGTTAACGGTACTTTAGCGCAGCCAAAGTCGCGATAAATCCATCGCCCCATTCACAAGCTGGTGCAAAGTGCCGGTACCACCAGTTTTCCTGCAATAGCATCCTCAAAAAACATCACCAAGGATGACCCCAGCAACTATCGCTAATGAGATGCAGAGTAGGCGTTCCCGAGCAAAAAGCTGTGACAACACCACACCAACATTCTGAACGACCAGCCAGATCGGCGATAAGATCACAAAACATGCGATAAGGCGCGATAGCAGCAGGAAACTAACACCTGCTCCGACCAGGTGCAAAGTCGGACGATAACCGGCAACAGAAAAGGGAGCCCAGACCACAGCCACACCTGAAGAACAACAGACGCCATGGGGCCACTGATCATGCAGCGCGGAGCCCCCACAGGGACACAACACCCCCCGCCACCACACCCAGGACAGCCACCCCCCCCTTCTGAACCCTCCCCCAGACCACCACAGAGGCAGCGTGGACAAAGACAGCAGACCCCCAGGAAACGCACCAGCCTCACAGACCCAACACCTGACAATGACACTGCACACTACAGGCTCAAAAGGACAACCATCCACGCATCCTGACCATCATCGCCCAACATGTTGACGGCACCAACACAGCGGCAACCAACATCCCACCTCAGACAAAGCTGCTGGCTGTGCTGCACCGGTTGGCCACTGGTACCTTGAAACCAACACCCGCCACCACCCGCCAGACAGCACACATGTCCCACTTGTGCACCCTGCCGACATCACACAAGCACCCCCAACAGAAAGCACACGCCTCCCATCAATGTGCAGGCAACATCCCAACACCATTAAATGGCCACCAACGTCGTCGCCAACTACCCAGGCAGTGTGCATGAGACCTACAACTTCCAACAGTCCTAAATCAACCAGCGCTTCCAGGATGGCACCAATGGAAATGCACAGCCCGTTGGCAACTACCAAATGAACATCCCACACACCTCAACTCCACAACCATGCAACTCACAACTCTGGCAATGCACATGTCTCAAATTCACATGCAACATGCCAAACATGCCCTCCCACCAGACACGACAGCACAACTTACTATGGTAACCTGGGCTAGCCGTGAACATGAGCCATCAGCGTCATGGCACCCCAGCCACACAATAGCGGAATGTGGGGAGAGGTGGGAACCGGACATGTGTGACGGAGGCAAGAGACCCATGTATGGGAAAGTACACAATGTCAAGTGTGGGGGAGATCTGCTGGACAGACTGCAGTATGCAGAACACACCCATATCCATGGCGTCATACACCGCTGGTGTATGGAGTGTAGGGGACAGTGGACGCAACCACGTCACTCCAGCCAGTGGGGAAATGTAGCCTGTTACGTCCCTCCCGTAAGCGTTTTCGGGGTGGGCTGGCCCAGCATACGCCAGGCAAGCGTAGGGGTGTGAATAAAAAGTACGAAGCACTGGGTGTGGTTCTTTTCCGGTATGACCAACGTCTCTGCCAGGGCGGCGCCTCTCACCCCACCACGAGGCCGAGGCCGTCATTGTGAGCGGAGTTGCCTTCAATCCTGTGCGCATGCTACACCCCGGGCCTCTGGACCCCGAACCCGTCAGGCCCGCCACTGCGCAGCCAGGCCACACTGCCCACCGGCGTGTGTCAAAGAGGGCCCACCACGTGCCGGCACAAGCTCCAAGCCCGATGCC
The DNA here is from genome assembly GCF_964204655.1 of Triturus cristatus. NCBI lineage: Eukaryota > Metazoa > Chordata > Amphibia > Caudata > Salamandridae > Triturus > Triturus cristatus. Next base: position 1,119,144,533 of record NC_140594.1, read on the forward strand.
CGAGACCTTGGCAGCCTCCTCAGATCATCACGGCCTCCACGACACAGGCCTGCTTTACTCCTTTCTCGTTAACGTACTCTACTGCTGCCTCCGGCCTACACTACGGTCAAGTAGTTAACACATTTGGAACTGAGTCTTGATTATGCACTAGCAGAGTACACACGCCATGGCTGAGTTGTATCTGTGTTCTCCCTTCTATGTTGGGCCACCAACTCTGTGCATAGCATTGGAACGGCAGCTGTATGTGGTCCCTTGCTGACTACTGCCTTCGGCCTACACTGAGTCCGAATAGGTCACACACTTGGAACTGAGTCTTGATTCATGTATGCCCGAGTTCATATCATTGAATGCTAGGATAGTTGTAAGAGGAAGACGCGGTTCAGCCTGGAGGAGAAAAGGATCCTCGTTATGGAGGTGATCGAACACTGCCGACAACTGCTCTGGTACCACTGACTCGCGTGTCAACGACACGTGGCTGTGTGCCCCTGCTGACTACTGCCTCGGGCCTACACTGCCGTGCTGTAGGTCACACATATGGAACTGTGTCTTGATTACATGATGTCCGAGGCCATACATACGTGGCAGCCTAACTTCACTGTACACCCTTCGATCAGATGGCAGCAACTCTGCATGTCATCCCAACGACACGTGGCTGTGGGCCCATGCGGACTGCTGCCTCTGGCCTATACTGCAGTCCAGCATGCCTCACTTCAATGCAATCCAGTACGTAGCAGGCAGGACACAGCATCATCGCTGACTGAACACCGGCTCAGCTCTGGATCCACTGAGTCTGTTCCACAACATCCATGGACACTTTCTGGGTGAACTGTGGTGGCGAATGGGTCTATGACATTGGGATTGTCGTCATCATCATGTCAGTGATACTAACTTTGTGGCAAAAACGAGGCAGTAGCATTCCACTCCTCCATTTGCTGCTTCCTGCCGGCTTGTACCCTCTGCATCCTGCCCTGGAGGACACCCTCCACTGTCCCCCACAAGCCTCTGCCACATCCACCTTGGACCTCGACGAGGACTCGCTCAGCACTTCATGTGCCCCTATCTCACTGCACCACAAGTCACCGTCCCTTGCAGGTGTGCCTGTGCCGGCCACAGTGCATCCAGGGCCACTAATTCTGTGCAGCTCAAGTCAGGGACCCTGTCTGCTGAGATATTGGATGTCCTCTGAGACGGTGGCCTTGGGTCCTCAGTGCCATGTGTCTATGGCCCTGCGCTGTCCGCTGCCTCCGGCATCAGCAACGGTCCACCAGGGCTCACACATCAATTCAAGTTCTGACCAGCCCAGATGTCTCATCACCGCAGGAGGCACATGCCACCAACGCCAGGACCACCTCAAGATGACAACAGCCAGAGTCGTATGTGTCTTACTGCCAGACTGTCAGAGTTGGTCTGACCTGTCGTGAATGCCATCATCTGCCTGATGCCCTGGTCAGCACTCAAGAGCACCACGACTCATGGACCATTTCTGATTGGGTTGTGTACTGTGGGGACCTCACATAGCAATGGCAGTGGGAGACCAGGGACGATGATGAGGAAGATGATGCAGGTGCAACACACCCCACTGCAGCTGCATCAGGTATTTCCCGAAGGGACACAATTCTTGACATTTTCTTCACATGAGCGAGCGCAGCTCTGATGCCCCAACATCGGTGCACTGCAACTCACAGACACATCGGTTTGCATGTTGTTTGACCTCTGTAATTGCTCCGGATACCAACATGATGCTCCGCAGTAGTCTATGTAATGCTGGTGTTTACTGTTTTCGTTTCCATAGTGTTCACTGTTCAAGTTGTTGTCAGAACCAGCAACTCCGTGCTGGCTGGCTTACACTCACCCCACACACATCCAGCACAGGTGTCACTGTACATGTGTCCCTGCCAATAAAGGAGCCGGGCGCTCGTGCCCATAGCCAGTTCCATTAACTATCTCAGTGTGTCCGTGTGGTCATGATGTATGCATGAGGGTCCCTGGGCCTACAACATTACATTGTGCTGTGTACAGCATGCGCAACCATGTTACCTTTGGCAGTGGGTAAGACCTTGGACATGCAGCTTCGTTGTCACCCGCTCAATGCGTGGGAGTAGTGGACTGGGCCGTCGTCTGGAGGTCCAGCGTGGGGGTGTGTATGATGATTCCTGGGCTCTGGGTGTGGTTATTTGCAGGATGTATGCACGTGTCTCTGTCAAGGTGTGGGTCTCCTTTGTGGGTTGTGGGTGGTCCCTGGTGGGACTTGAACACCCACGAGTGTGATATCGTTCGGGTTCCATGTGCTCTGACCCGACCCGCACCTGTTCGGCCACCTCCTTTTGGCATTCTGACACCTGGCATTGGAATGCGATGTGTGCCGAGGTGGAGTGTTGGTAGACAGACGTGGAGGCGGGTGCTTCCTGCTGTGTGGTCTGTGCAGGGGTTGGTGTCTCCTCTATATGGTTTGGCTGCACTGCTCTTGGGGGCGGGTCACCTAAGATGTCCATGGGCTGTTGTAGAGCATTGGTGTTGAAGCTGTGGTGGTCCTCTCCAGCATCACTGATGAGTAGTCTGGTCTTCTCTGCTGAATGTGTTGTTTGCTGCTCTGCAATGTGAAGGGGAGAGGCATGTTGACATTGTGTTGACATGTGTGTTGGCGCATTATTCTGGTTAACATGCAGATTGTATGACGATGTACATTGTGACTGTTTGAGAGGTGCTGTATATTTTATGCAGGACAGTGGACATTTGGAGTACATGACATAGGTGAGGATGTACACGTGTGTTTCCATCTCACAGTTTCCTCCTGTATTACATGTGATTGGCCTGTTCCTGCGCATTTGTTAACCAAGGTGTGTCCTCGGTTCTTCAGTGTCGGTGTTGCACTTTGTACCACATTGTCGTGGGATGTGCTGTTATTGCTATGTGTGTGTGTGCTGCAGTGTGCCACAGGGATCAGGGACATGTTCCAGGGTCATTGTGGTTGTGCAGTGTGCTGCACATTTGTGTGCATGTGTGCCATTGTGCCCATCTCCCCCCGTCCCCCCAGTCCCTGGTCGTTACTCACCCGGCGGATGTTATGTCAGTTCCTATCAAGCTTTGTTCGGACGCCCAACTCCTTGTGCCGTCTCCACCCTGATGACTGTGGTCTCCATTTCCTCCGGCTCCTCCTGTGGCGCAGGGCTCCCACCTCCTGTCACCTTTGCTGCCTTCCTGTTGGCAGCAGGTTTGTACTAGGTTTGGCTTTTCACATCGTGCCAGTGCCTCTTGTCCTCCTCCATAGGCCTCCTCTACATTCCGACTGCATTCACGTTTGTCATGTTGATGTTCAGTGGATGGTGGTGTTGTCACTCCCGTGACACTGATCTGGTTTTTGTGCGGACTGCACCCCATCTTTCTGTTCCTTTTCTCCTTGGCCTTCCCCGACCCCGAGGTTCATTGGTGGTGTTCTGTGGGGCTTGTGGGGTTTGCGTTGGCCTCTGCACTCAGTCTGGGAGCATCCATGGTGCTATGCAGTTTCTTTTTTTATCCTTTTTTTTTTGTTGCTTTTATGGCGCATTTTCCTGCATGACGTGTGGGTATTGCATGCCTGTCACTGGTTATCGCTGATTTTTGTATAGCGGTTGGCCTCATCGATACTTTTTTGGCATTGGTGTTTCGCATTTTTGCGGCGTTGCGTTGACTTTATCGCGGACATTTTCCGCGTTGTCGTGGGACTATCGCATGGTGCCGCCGGCTTGGGAATACCACGTTAACATGGTGTTGTTTTCCCACAATAGACTGCGATATGCAAAGTTGCGCTATGCTAATGCTAAATTTGCGATGGTTATCAGACGTTCTTGAGAATATACTCCTAAGCGTGCACAATACTGAGTCCCAGGAAAGCAATTGTAAAAAAACAAAAGCTGGTCTAACCTGCTTAAAACAAACTTTCTTGAAAATAGGAACAATAAAAGACCTTCTAGTAACCTCATAAAAGCTACAAAACATTAAAAAGTGCATCATATCCTGCAGCCACAGGGTATGAGACACTGGCTTCTATGGGCGCCATGAGGTTGGGCCAAAAGATAGTGGAAGAGGTCAATCCAAAATCTAGTCAATAAAAAACGATTGTGGTTGCATTTGACCCATAGGAGATCTGGTTCAGTGGTTGACACAGTTTTCAACATGATGTACCTACACATACTTGACTTTCTCAACTCTTATTCCTCTCTTTCCCCACTACACCTTTTAAAAAAACACTCTTTCAGCCAGGTTAAGTCCCTCCTACAGATTGTTTGCGGGTTGTCAAATAGGTGTTCCCTGCCTAAAGTGCTAAGATATGTTCTGACATATTTTATCCATCCAATGCGGTTCAAGTGGTCTAAAGAGAGACAATCCCTTAGAATATCCTTACTAAGGGAGTTTTCTTTCTTGATCTATGTCTTCATCCCCACAGCTAGGGGGTGATAATCCAACTCATCCGAGAGGAAGGCCAATCCCAGTTCTTCATGCAATATGTGCAACGGAATGCACTGCAGGACAGATAATAACTGTTACAACAAACAAATGATGGACGGAATGCTGACAATGCAGACATTCTCCCCCAGTCAAGAGATCTGGGTTAAATCCATCGTTCTTTTGCCCACTACACCACCCCAGTTTAGACATGGCCATATGCAAATCAGTCTTGACCCTGTGCCTCATGGGAACAGTCCAGCCCGAACTGCCAAGCCATGTCTTCCCTGGACCGGAAACAAGCATCCTAGGACCGGTTTCTGGCTATCAGCCGCCATCAGCCAGGATAGCTTGACTCCAGTGGCGTAGTGAGCACGGGTCCCACGTCTGGGAATACCCATCCCACTTAGGGCGAAAAGCGTAACAACAAACAAATGATGGACGGAATGCTGACAATGCAGACATTCTCCCCCAGTCAAGAGATCTGGGTTAAATCCATCGTTCTTTTGCCCACTACACCACCCCAGTTTAGACATGGCCATATGCAAATCAGTCTTGACCCTGTGCCTCATGGGAACAGTCCAGCCCGAACTGCCAAGCCATGTCTTCCCTGGACCGGAATCAAGCATCCTAGGACCGGTTTCTGGCTATCAGCCGTCATCAGCCAGGATAGCTTGACTCCAGTGGCGTAGTGAGCACGGGTCCCACGTCTGGGAATACCCATCCCACTTAGGGCGAAAAGCGTTACAACAAACAAATGATGGACGGAATGCTGACAATGCAGACATTCTCCCCCAGTCAAGAGATCTGGGTTAAATCCATCGTTCTTTTGCCCACTACACCACCCCAGTTTAGACATGGCCATATGCAAATCAGTCTTGACCCTGTGCCTCATGGGAACAGTCCAGCCCGAACTACCAAGCCATGTCTTCCCTGGACCGGAATCAAGCATCCTAGGACCAGTTTCTGGCTATCAGCCGTCATCAGCCAGGATAGCTTGACTCCAGTGGCGTAGTGAGCACGGGTCCCACGTCTGGGTATACCCATCCCACTTAGGGCGAAAAGCGTTGCAACAAACAAATGATGGACGGAATGCTGACAATGCAGACATTCTCCCCCAGTCAAGAGATCTGGGTTAAATCCATCGTTCTTTTGCCCACGTGAGTCCCGTGCTCTCCATGCCACTGGAATCAAGCTATTCTGGCTGACGAGGGCTGAAAGCCTGAAACCGGTCCTAGGATGCTTGTTTCCAGTCCAGGGAGGACCTGGCTTGGCAGTTCGGGCTGGACTGTTCCCATGGGGCACAGGGTCAAGACTGATTTGCATATGGCTGAGTCCAAGCTGGAATGGCATGGTGAGCAAAAAAACGATGGATTTAGGCCCAGATCTCTGTACTGGGGTGAATGTATGACATTGTTCTGCATTCTGTCCATCAACTGTTGTTTTTGCATTTGTCACCCCGAGTGGGAAGGGTATGCTCAGACGTGAGTCCCGTGCTCTCCATGCCACTGGAATCAAGCTATTCTGGCTGACGAGGGCTGAAATCCTGAAACCGGTCCTAGGATGCTAGTTTCCAGTCCAGGGAGGACCTGGCTTGGCAGTTCGGGCTGGACTGTTCCCATGGGGCACAGGGTCAAGACTGATTTGCATATGGCTGAGTCCAAGCTGGAATGGCATGGTGAGCAAAAAAACGATGGATTTAGGCCCAGATCTCTGTACTGGGGTGAATGTATGACATTGTTCTGCATTCTGTCCATCAATTGTTGTTTTTGCATTTGTCACCCCGAGTGGGAAGGGTATGCTCAGACGTGAGTCCCGTGCTCTCCATGCCACTGGAATCAAGCTATTTTGGCTGACGAGGGCTGAAAGCCTGAAACCGGTCCTAGGATGCTTATTTCCAGTCCAGGGAGGACCTGGCTTGGCAGTTCGGGCTGGACTGTTCCCATGGGGCACAGGGTCAAGACTGATTTGCATATGGCTGAGTCCAAGCTGGAATGGCATGGTGAGCAAACAAACGATGGATTTAGGCCCAGATATCTGTACTGGGGTGAATGTATGACATTGTTCTGCATTCTGTCCATCAATTGTTGTTTTTGCATTTGTCACCCCGAGTGGGAAGGGTATGCTCAGACGTGAGTCCCGTGCTCTCCATGCCACTGGAATCAAGCTATTCTGGCTGACGAGGGCTGAAAGCCTGAAACCGGTCCTAGGATGCTTGTTTCCAGTCCAGGGAGGACCTGGCTTGGCAGTTCGGGCTGGACTGTTCCCATGGGGCACAGGGTCAAGACTGATTTGCATATGGCTGAGTCCAAGCTGGAATGGCATGGTGAGCAAAAAAACGATGGATTTAGGCCCAGATCTCTGTACTGGGGTGAATGTATGACATTGTTCTGCATTCTGTCCATCAATTGTTGTTTTTGCATTTGTCACCCCAAGTGGGAAGGGTATGCTCAGACGTGAGTCCCGTGCTCTCCATGCCACTGGAATCAAGCTATTCTGGCTGACGAGGGCTGAAAGCCTGAAACCGGTCCTAGGATGCTTGTTTCCAGTCCAGGGAGGACCTGGCTTGGCAGTTCGGGCTGGACTGTTACCATGGGGCACAGGGTCAAGACTGATTTGCATATGGCTGAGTCCAAGCTGGAATGGCATGGTGAGCAAAAAAACGATGGATTTAGGCCCAGATCTCTGTACTGGGGTGAATGTATGACATTGTTCTGCATTCTGTCCATCAATTGTTGTTTTTGCATTTGTCACCCCGAGTGGGAAGGGTATGCTCAGACGTGAGTCCCGTGCTCTCCATGCCACTGGAATCAAGCTATTCTGGCTGACGAGGGCTGAAAGCCTGAAACCGGTCCTAGGATGCTTGTTTCCAGTCCAGGGAGGACCTGGCTTGGCAGTTCGGGCTGGACTGTTCCCATGGGGCACACGGTCAAGACTGATTTGCATATGACTGAGTCCAAGCTGGAATGGCATGGTGAGCAAAAAAACGATGGATTTAGGCCCAGATCTCTGTACTGGGGTGAATGTATGACATTGTTCTGCATTCTGTCCATCAATTGTTGGTTTTGCATTTGTCACCCCGAGTGGCAAGGGTATGCTCAGACGTGAGTCCCGTGCTCTCCATGCCACTGGAATCAAGCTATTCTGGCTGACGAGGGCTGAAAGCCTGAAACCGGTCCTAGGATGCTTGTTTCCAGTCCAGGGAGGACCTGGCTTGGCAGTTCGGGCTGGACTGTTCCCATGGGGCACAGGGTCAAGACTGATTTGCATATGGCTGAGTCCAAGCTGGAATGGCATGGTGAGCAAAAAAACGATGGATTTAGGCCCAGATCTCTGTACTGGGGTGAATGTATGACATTGTTCTGCATTCTGTCCATCAATTGTTGTTTTTGCATTTGTCACCCCGAGTGGGAAGGGTATGCTCAGACATGAGTCCCGTGCTCTCCATGCCACTGGAATCAAGCTATTCTGGCTGACGAGGGCTGAAAGCCTGAAACCGGTCCTAGGATGCTTGTTTCCAGTCCAGGGAGGACCTGGCTTGGCAGTTCGGGCTGGACTGTTCCCATGGGGCACAGGGTCAAGACTGATATGCATATGGCTGAGTCCAAGCTGGAATGGCATGGTGAGCAAAAAAACGATGGATTTAGGCCCAGATCTCTGTACTGGGGTGAATGTATGACATTGTTCTGCATTCTGTCCATCAATTGTTGTTTTTGCATTTGTCACCCCGAGTGGGAAGGGTATGCTCAGACGTGAGTCCCGTGCTCTCCATGCCACTGGAATCAAGCTATTCTGGCTGACGAGGACTGAAAGCCTGAAACCGGTCCTAGGATGATTGTTTCCAGTCCAGGGAGGACCTGGCTTGGCAGTTCGGGCTGGACTGTTCCCATGGGGCACAGGGTCAAGACTGATTTGCATATGGCTGAGTCCAAGCTGGAATGGCATGGTGAGCAAAAAACGATGGATTGAGGCCCAGATCTCTGTACTGGGGTGAATGTATGACATTGTTCTGCATTCTGTCCATCAATTGTTGTTTTTGCATTTGTCACCCCGAGTGGGAAGGGTATGCTCAGACGTGAGTCCCGTGCTCTCCATGTCACTGGAATCAAGCTATTCTGGCTGACGAGGGCTGAAAGCCTGAAACCGGTCCTAGGATGCTTGTTTCCAGTCCAGGGAGGACCTGGCTTGGCAGTTCGGGCTGGACTGTTCCCATGGGGCACAGGGTCAAGACTGATTTGCATATGGCTGAGTCCAAGCTGGAATGGCATGGTGAGCAAAAAAACGATGGATTTAGGCCCAGATCTCTGTACTGGGGTGAATGTATGACATTGTTCTGCATTCTGTCCATCAATTGTTGTTTTTGCATTTGTCACCCCGAGTGGCAAGGGTATGCTCAGACGTGAGTCCCGTGCTCTCTATGCCACTGGAATCAAGCTATTCTGGCTGACGAGGGCTGAAAGCCTGAAACCGGTCCTAGGATGCTTGTTTCCAGTCCAGGGAGGACCTGGCTTGGCAGTTCGGGCTGGACTGTTCCCATGGGGCACAGGGTCAAGACTGATTTGCATATGGCTGAGTCCAAGCTGGAATGGCATGGTGAGCAAAAAAACGATGGATTTAGGCCCAGATCTCTGTACTGGGGTGAATGTATGACATTGTTCTGCATTCTGTCCATCAATTGTTGTTTTTGCATTTGTCACCCCGAGTGGGAAGGGTATGCTCAGACGTGAGTCCCGTGCTCTCCATGCCACTGGAATCAAGCTATTCTGGCTGACGAGGGCTGAAAGCCTGAAACCGGTCCTAGGATGCTTGTTTCCAGTCCAGGGAGGACCTGGCTTGGCAGTTCGGGCTGGACTGTTCCCATGGGGCACAGGGTCAAGACTGATTTGCATGTGGCTGAGTCCAAGCTGGAATGGCATGGTGAGCAAAAAAACGATGGATTTAGGCCCAGATCTCTGTACTGGGTTGAATGTATGACATTGTTCTGCATTCTGTCCATCAATTGTTGTTTTTGCATTTGTCACCCCGAGTGGGAAGGGTATGCTCAGACGTGAGTCCCGTGCTCTCCATGCCACTGGAATCAAGCTATTCTGGCTGACGAGGACTGAAAGCCTGAAACCGGTCCTAGGATGCTTGTTTCCAGTCCAGGGAGGACCTGGCTTGGCAGTTCGGGCTGGACTGTTCCCATGGGGCACAGGGTCAAGACTGATTTTGCATATGGCTGAGTCCAAGCTGGAATGGCATGGTGAGCAAAAAAACGATGGATTTAGGCCCAGATCTCTGTACTGGGGTGAATGTATGACATTGTTCTGCATTCTGTCCATCAATTGTTGTTTTTGCATTTGTCACCCCGAGTGGGAAGGGTATGCTCAGACGTGAGTCCCGTGCTCTCCATGTCACTGGAATCAAGCTATTCTGGCTGACGAGGGCTGAAAGCCTGAAACCGGTCCTAGGATGCTTGTTTCCAGTCCAGGGAGGACCTGGCTTGGCAGTTCGGGCTGGACTGTTCCCATGGGGCACAGGGTCAAGACTGATTTGCATATGGCTGAGTCCAAGCTGGAATGGCATGGTGAGCAAAAAAACGATGGATTTAGGCCCAGATCTCTGTACTGGGGTGAATGTATGACATTGTTCTGCATTCTGTCCATCAATTGTTGTTTCTGCATTTGTCACCCCGAGTGGGAAGGGTATGCTCAGATGTGAGTCCCGTGCTCTCCATGCCACTGGAATCAAGCTATTCTGGCTGACGAGGGCTGAAAGCCTGAAACCAGTCCTAGGATGCTTGTTTCCAGTCCAGGGAGGACCTGGCTTGGCAGTTCGGGCTGGACTGTTCCCATGGGGCACAGGGTCAAGACTGATTTGCATATGGCTGAGTCCAAGCTAGAATGGCATGGTGAGCAAAAAAACGATGGATTTAGGCCCAGATCTCTGTACTGGGGTGAATGTATGACATTGTTCTGCATTCTGTCCATCAATTGTTGTTTTTGCATTTGTCACCCCGAGTGGGAAGGGTATGCTCAGACGTGAGTCCCGTGCTCTCCATGCCACTGGAATCAAGCTATTCTGGCTGACGAGGGCTGAAAGCCTGAAACCGGTCCTAGGATGCTTGTTTCCAGTCCAGGGAGGACCTGGCTTGGCAGTTCGGGCTGGACTGTTCCCATGGGGCACAGGGTCAAGACTGATTTGCATATGGCTGAGTCCAAGCTGGAATGGCATGGTGAGCAAAAAAACGATGGATTTAGGCCCAGATCTCTGTACTGGGGTGAATGTATGACATTGTTCTGCATTCTGTCCATCAATTGTTGTTTTTGCATTTGTCACCCCGAGTGGGAAGGGTATGCTCAGACGTGAGTCCCGTGCTCTCCATGCCACTGGAATCAAGCTATTCTGGCTGACGAGGGCTGAAAGCCTGAAACCGGTCCTAGGATGCTTGTTTCCAGTCCAGGGAGGACCTGGCTTGGCAGTTCGGGCTGGACTGTTCCCATGGGGCACAGGGTCAAGACTGATTTGCATATGGCTGAGTCCAAGCTGGAATGGCATGGTGAGCAAAAAAACGATGGATTTAGGCCCAGATCTCTGTACTGGGGTGAATGTATGACATTGTTCTGCATTCTGTCCATCAATTGTTGTTTTTGCATTTGTCACCCCGAGTGGGAAGGGTATGCTCAGACGTGAGTCCCGTGCTCTCCATGCCCCTGAAATCAAGCTATTCTGGCTGACGAGGGCTGAAAGCCTGAAACCGGTCCTAGGATGCTTGTTTCCAGTCCAGGGAGGACCTGGCTTGGCAGTTCGGGCTGGACTGTTCCCATGGGGCACAGGGTCAAGACTGATTTGCATATGGCTGAGTCCAAGCTGGAATGGCATGGTGAGCAAAAAAACGATGGATTTAGGCCCAGATCTCTGTACTGGGGTGAATGTATGACATTGTTCTGCATTCTGTCCATCAATTGTTGTTTTTGCATTTGTCACCCCGAGTGGGAAGGGTATGCTCAGACGTGAGTCCCGTGCTCTCCATGTCACTGGAATCAAGCTATTCTGGCTGACGAGGGCTGAAAGCCTGAAACCGGTCCTAGGATGCTTGTTTCCAGTCCAGGGAGGACCTGGCTTGGCAGTTCGGGCTGGACTGTTCCCATGGGGCACAGGGTCAAGACTGATTTGCATATGGCTGAGTCCAAGCTGGAATGGCATGGTGAGCAAAAAAACGATGGATTTAGGCCCAGATCTCTGTACTGGGGTGAATGTATGACATTGTTCTGCATTCTGTCCATCAATTGTTGTTTTTGCATTTGTCACCCCGAGTGCGAAGGGTATGCTCAGACGTGAGTCCCGTGCTCTCCATGCCACTGGAATCAAGCTATTCTGGCTGACGAGGGCTGAAAGCCTGAAACCGGTCCTAGGATGCTTGTTTCCAGTCCAGGGAGGACCTGGCTTGGCAGTTCGGGCTGGACTGTTCCCATGGGGCACAGGGTCAAGACTGATTTGCATATGGCTGAGTCCAAGCTGGAATGGCATGGTGAGCAAAAAAACGATGGATTTAGGCCCAGATCTCTGTACTGGGGTGAATGTATGACATTGTTCTGCATTCTGTCCATCAATTGTTGTTTTTGCATTTGTCACCCCGAGTGGGAAGGGTATGCTCAGACGTGAGTCCCGTGCTCTCCATGCCACTGGAATCAAGCTATTCTGGCTGACGAGGGCTGAAAGCCTGAAACCGGTCCTAGGATGCTTGTTTCCAGTCCAGGGAGGACCTGGCTTGGCAGTTCGGGCTGGACTGTTCCCATGGGGCACAGGGTCAAGACTGATTTGCATATGGCTGAGTCCAAGCTGGAATGGCATGGTGAGCAAAAAAACGATGGATTTAGGCCCAGATCTCTGTACTGGGGTGAATGTATGACATTGTTCTGCATTCTGTCCATCAATTGTTGTTTTTGCATTTGTCACCCCGAGTGGCAAGGGTATGCTCAGACGTGAGTCCCGTGCTCTCCATGCCACTGGAATCAAGCTATTCTGGCTGACGAGGGCTGAAAGCCTGAAACCGGTCCTAGGATGCTTGTTTCCAGTCCAGGGAGGACCTGGCTTGGCAGTTCGGGCTGGACTGTTCCCATGGGGCACAGGGTCAAGACTGATTTGCATATGGCTGAGTCCAAGCTGGAATGGCATGGTGAGCAAAAAAACGATGGATTTAGGCCCAGATCTCTGTACTAGGGTGAATGTATGACATTGTTCTGCATTCTGTCCATCAATTGTTGTTTTTGCATTTGTCTCCCCGAGTGGGAAGGGTATGCTCAGACGTGAGTCCCGTGCTCTCCATGCCACTGGAATCAAGCTATTCTGGCTGACGAGGGCTGAAAGCCTGAAACCGGTCCTAGGATGCTTGTTTCCAGTCCAGGGAGGACCTGGCTTGGCAGTTCGGGCTGGACTGTTCCCATGGGGCACAGGGTCAAGACTGATTTGCATATGGCTGAGTCCAAGCTGGAATGGCATGGTGAGCAAAAAAACGATGGATTTAGGCCCAGATCTCTGTACTGGGGTGAATGTATGACATTGTTCTGCATTCTGTCCATCAATTGTTGTTTTTGCATTTGTCACCCCGAGTGGGAAGGGTATGTTCAGACGTGAGTCCCGTGCTCTCCATGCCACTGGAATCAAGCTATTCTGGCTGACGAGGGCTAAAAGCCTGAAACCGGTCCTAGGATGCTTGTTTCCAGTCCAGGGAGGACCTGGCTTGGCAGTTCGGGCTGGACTGTTCCCATGGGGCACAGGGTCAAGACTGATTTGCATATGGCTGAGTCCAAGCTGGAATGGCATGGTGAGCAAAAAAACGATGGATTTAGGCCCAGATCTCTGTACTGGGGTGAATGTATGACATTGTTCTGCATTCTGTCCATCAATTGTTGTTTTTGCATTTGTCACCCCGAGTGGCAAGGGTATGCTCAGACGTGAGTCCCGTGCTCTCTATGCCACTGGAATCAAGCTATTCTGGCTGACGAGGGCTGAAAGCCTGAAACCGGTCCTAGGATGCTTGTTTCCAGTCCAGGGAGGACCTGGCTTGGCAGTTCGGGCTGGACTGTTCCCATGGGGCACAGGGTCAAGACTGATTTGCATATGGCTGAGTCCAAGCTGGAATGGCATGGTGAGCAAAAAAACGATGGATTTAGGCCCAGATCTCTGTACTGGGGTGAATGTATGACATTGTTCTGCATTCTGTCCATCAATTGATGTTTTTGCATTTGTCACCCCGAGTGGGAAGGGTATGCTCAGACGTGAGTCCCGTGCTCTCCATGCCACTGGAATCAAGCTATTCTGGCTGACGAGGGCTGAAAGCCTGAAACCGGTCCTAGGATGCTTGTTTCCAGTCCAGGGAGGACCTGGCTTGGCAGTTCGGGCTGGACTGTTCCCATGGGGCACAGGGTCAAGACTGATTTGCATGTGGCTGAGTCCAAGCTGGAATGGCATGGTGAGCAAAAAAACGATGGATTTAGGCCCAGATCTCTGTACTGGGTTGAATGTATGACATTGTTCTGCATTCTGTCCATCAATTGTTGTTTTTGCATTTGTCACCCCGAGTGGGAAGGGTATGCTCAGACGTGAGTCCCGTGCTCTCCATGCCACTGGAATCAAGCTATTCTGGCTGACGAGGACTGAAAGCCTGAAACCGGTCCTAGGATGCTTGTTTCCAGTCCAGGGAGGACCTGGCTTGGCAGTTCGGGCTGGACTGTTCCCATGGGGCACAGGGTCAAGACTGATTTTGCATATGGCTGAGTCCAAGCTGGAATGGCATGGTGAGCAAAAAAACGATGGATTTAGGCCCAGATCTCTGTACTGGGGTGAATGTATGACATTGTTCTGCATTCTGTCCATCAATTGTTGTTTTTGCATTTGTCACCCCGAGTGGGAAGGGTATGCTCAGACGTGAGTCCCGTGCTCTCCATGTCACTGGAATCAAGCTATTCTGGCTGACGAGGGCTGAAAGCCTGAAACCGGTCCTAGGATGCTTGTTTCCAGTCCAGGGAGGACCTGGCTTGGCAGTTCGGGCTGGACTGTTCCCATGGGGCACAGGGTCAAGACTGATTTGCATATGGCTGAGTCCAAGCTGGAATGGCATGGTGAGCAAAAAAACGATGGATTTAGGCCCAGATCTCTGTACTGGGGTGAATGTATGACATTGTTCTGCATTCTGTCCATCAATTGTTGTTTCTGCATTTGTCACCCCGAGTGGGAAGGGTATGCTCAGATGTGAGTCCCGTGCTCTCCATGCCACTGGAATCAAGCTATTCTGGCTGACGAGGGCTGAAAGCCTGAAACCAGTCCTAGGATGCTTGTTTCCAGTCCAGGGAGGACCTGGCTTGGCAGTTCGGGCTGGACTGTTCCCATGGGGCACAGGGTCAAGACTGATTTGCATATGGCTGAGTCCAAGCTAGAATGGCATGGTGAGCAAAAAAACGATGGATTTAGGCCCAGATCTCTGTACTGGGGTGAATGTATGACATTGTTCTGCATTCTGTCCATCAATTGTTGTTTTTGCATTTGTCACCCCGAGTGGGAAGGGTATGCTCAGACGTGAGTCCCGTGCTCTCCATGCCACTGGAATCAAGCTATTCTGGCTGACGAGGGCTGAAAGCCTGAAACCGGTCCTAGGATGCTTGTTTCCAGTCCAGGGAGGACCTGGCTTGGCAGTTCGGGCTGGACTGTTCCCATGGGGCACAGGGTCAAGACTGATTTGCATATGGCTGAGTCCAAGCTGGAATGGCATGGTGAGCAAAAAAACGATGGATTTAGGCCCAGATCTCTGTACTGGGGTGAATGTATGACATTGTTCTGCATTCTGTCCATCAATTGTTGTTTTTGCATTTGTCACCCCGAGTGGGAAGGGTATGCTCAGACGTGAGTCCCGTGCTCTCCATGCCACTGGAATCAAGCTATTCTGGCTGACGAGGGCTGAAAGCCTGAAACCGGTCCTAGGATGCTTGTTTCCAGTCCAGGGAGGACCTGGCTTGGCAGTTCGGGCTGGACTGTACCCATGGGGCACAGGGTCAAGACTGATTTGCATATGGCTGAGTCCAAGCTGGAATGGCATGGTGAGCAAAAAAACGATGGATTTAGGCCCAGATCTCTGTACTGGGGTGAATGTATGACATTGTTCTGCATTCTGTCCATCAATTGTTGTTTTTGCATTTGTCACCCCGAGTGGGAAGGGTATGCTCAGACGTGAGTCCCGTGCTCTCCATGCCACTGAAATCAAGCTATTCTGGCTGACGAGGGCTGAAAGCCTGAAACCGGTCCTAGGATGCTTGTTTCCAGTCCAGGGAGGACCTGGCTTGGCAGTTCGGGCTGGACTGTTCCCATGGGGCACAGGGTCAAGACTGATTTGCATATGGCTGAGTCCAAGCTGGAATGGCATGGTGAGCAAAAAAACGATGGATTTAGGCCCAGATCTCTGTACTGGGGTGAATGTATGACATTGTTCTGCATTCTGTCCATCAATTGTTGTTTTTGCATTTGTCACCCCGAGTGGGAAGGGTATGCTCAGACGTGAGTCCCGTGCTCTCCATGTCACTGGAATCAAGCTATTCTGGCTGACGAGGGCTGAAAGCCTGAAACCGGTCCTAGGATGCTTGTTTCCAGTCCAGGGAGGACCTGGCTTGGCAGTTCGGGCTGGACTGTTCCCATGGGGCACAGGGTCAAGACTGATTTGCATATGGCTGAGTCCAAGCTGGAATGGCATGGTGAGCAAAAAAACGATGGATTTAGGCCCAGATCTCTGTACTGGGGTGAATGTATGACATTGTTCTGCATTCTGTCCATCAATTGTTGTTTTTGCATTTGTCACCCCGAGTGCGAAGGGTATGCTCAGACGTGAGTCCCGTGCTCTCCATGCCACTGGAATCAAGCTATTCTGGCTGACGAGGGCTGAAAGCCTGAAACCGGTCCTAGGATGCTTGTTTCCAGTCCAGGGAGGACCTGGCTTGGCAGTTCGGGCTGGACTGTTCCCATGGGGCACAGGGTCAAGACTGATTTGCATATGGCTGAGTCCAAGCTGGAATGGCATGGTGAGCAAAAAAACGATGGATTTAGGCCCAGATCTCTGTACTGGGGTGAATGTATGACATTGTTCTGCATTCTGTCCATCAATTGTTGTTTTTGCATTTGTCACCCCGAGTGGGAAGGGTATGCTCAGACGTGAGTCCCGTGCTCTCCATGCCACTGGAATCAAGCTATTCTGGCTGACGAGGGCTGAAAGCCTGAAACCGGTCCTAGGATGCTTGTTTCCAGTCCAGGGAGGACCTGGCTTGGCAGTTCGGGCTGGACTGTTCCCATGGGGCACAGGGTCAAGACTGATTTGCATATGGCTGAGTCCAAGCTGGAATGGCATGGTGAGCAAAAAAACGATGGATTTAGGCCCAGATCTCTGTACTGGGGTGAATGTATGACATTGTTCTGCATTCTGTCCATCAATTGTTGTTTTTGCATTTGTCACCCCGAGTGGCAAGGGTATGCTCAGACGTGAGTCCCGTGCTCTCCATGCCACTGGAATCAAGCTATTCTGGCTGACGAGGGCTGAAAGCCTGAAACCGGTCCTAGGATGCTTGTTTCCAGTCCAGGGAGGACCTGGCTTGGCAGTTCGGGCTGGACTGTTCCCATGGGGCACAGGGTCAAGACTGATTTGCATATGGCTGAGTCCAAGCTGGAATGGCATGGTGAGCAAAAAAACGATGGATTTAGGCCCAGATCTCTGTACTAGGGTGAATGTATGACATTGTTCTGCATTCTGTCCATCAATTGTTGTTTTTGCATTTGTCTCCCCGAGTGGGAAGGGTATGCTCAGACGTGAGTCCCGTGCTCTCCATGCCACTGGAATCAAGCTATTCTGGCTGACGAGGGCTGAAAGCCTGAAACCGGTCCTAGGATGCTTGTTTCCAGTCCAGGGAGGACCTGGCTTGGCAGTTCGGGCTGGACTGTTCCCATGGGGCACAGGGTCAAGACTGATTTGCATATGGCTGAGTCCAAGCTGGAATGGCATGGTGAGCAAAAAAACGATGGATTTAGGCCCAGATCTCTGTACTGGGGTGAATGTATGACATTGTTCTGCATTCTGTCCATCAATTGTTGTTTTTGCATATGTCACCCCGAGTGGGAAGGGTATGCTCAGACGTGAGTCCCGTGCTCTCCATGCCACTGGAATCAAGCTATTCTGGCTGACGAGGGCTGAAAGCCTGAAACTGGTCCTAGGATGCTTGTTTCCAGTCCAGGGAGGACCTGGCTTGGCAGTTCGGGCTGGACTGTTCCCATGGGGCACAGGGTCAAGACTGATTTGCATATGGCTGAGTCCAAGCTGGAATGGCATGGTGAGCAAAAAAACGATGGATTTAGGCCCAGATCTCTGTACTGGGGTGAATGTATGACATTGTTCTGCATTCTGTCCATCAATTGTTGTTTTTGCATTTGTCACCCCGAGTGGGAAGGGTATGCTCAGACGTGAGTCCCGTGCTCTCCATGCCACTGGAATCAAGCTATTCTGGCTGACGAGGGCTGAAAGCCTGAAACCGGTCCTAGGATGCTTGTTTCCAGTCCAGGGAGGACCTGGCTTGGCAGTTCGGGCTGGACTGTTCCCATGGGGCACAGGGTCAAGACTGATTTGCATATGGCTGAGTCCAAGCTGGAATGGCATGGTGAGCAAAAAAACAATGGATTTAGGCCCAGATCTCTGTACTGGGGTGAATGTATGACATTGTTCTGCATTCTGTCCATCAATTGTTGTTTTTGCATTTGTCACCCCAAGTGGGAAGGGTATGCTCAGACGTGAGTCCCGTGCTCTCCATGCCACTGGAATCAAGCTATTCTGGCTGACGAGGGCTGAAAGCCTGAAACCGGTCCTAGGATGCTTGTTTCCAGTCCAGGGAGGACCTGGCTTGGCAGTTCGGGCTGGACTGTTCCCATGGGGCACAGGGTCAAGACTGATTTGCATATGGCTGAGTCCAAGCTGGAATGGCATGGTGAGCAAAAAAACGATGGATTTAGGCCCAGATCTCTGTACTGGGGTGAATGTATGACATTGTTCTGCATTCTGTCCATCAATTGTTGTTTTTGCATTTGTCACCCCGAGTGGGAAGGGTATGCTCAGACGTGAGTCCCGTGCTCTCCATGCCACTGAAATCAAGCTATTCTGGCTGACGAGGGCTGAAAGCCTGAAACCGGTCCTAGGATGCTTGTTTCCAGTCCAGGGAGGACCTGGCTTGGCAGTTCGGGCTGGACTGTTCCCATGGGGCACAGGGTCAAGACTGATTTGCATATGGCTGAGTCCAAGCTGGAATGGCATGGTGAGCAAAAAAACGATGGATTTATGCCCAGATCTCTGTACTGGGGTGAATGTATGACATTGTTCTGCATTCTGTCCATCAATTGTTGTTTTTGCATTTGTCACCCCGAGTGGGAAGGGTATGCTCAGACGTGAGTCCCGTGCTCTCCATGTCACTGGAATCAAGCTATTCTGGCTGACGAGGGCTGAAAGCCTGAAACCGGTCCTAGGATGCTTGTTTCCAGTCCAGGGAGGACCTGGCTTGGCAGTTCGGGCTGGACTGTTCCCATGGGGCACAGGGTCAAGACTGATTTGCATATGGCTGAGTCCAAGCTGGAATGGCATGGTGAGCAAAAAACGATGGATTTAGGCCCAGATCTCTGTACTGGGGTGAATGTATGACATTGTTCTGCATTCTGTCCATCAATTGTTGTTTTTGCATTTGTCACCCCGAGTGGGAAGGGTATGCTCAGACGTGAGTCCCGTGCTCTCCATGCCACTGGAATCAAGCTATTCTGGCTGACGAGGGCTGAAAGCCTGAAACCGGTCCTAGGATGCTTGTTTCCAGTCCAGGGAGGACCTGGCTTGGCAGTTCGGGCTGGACTGTTCCCATGGGACACAGGGTCAAGACTGATTTGCATATGGCTGAGTCCAAGCTGGAATGGCATGGTGAGCAAAAAAACGATGGATTTAGGCCCAGATCTCTGTACTGGGGTGAATGTATGACATTGTTCTGCATTCTGTCCATCAATTGTTGTTTTTGCATTTGTCACCCCGAGTGGGAAGGGTATGCTCAGACGTGAGTCCCGTGCTCTCCATGCCACTGGAATCAAGCTATTCTGGCTGACGAGGGCTGAAAGCCTGAAACCGGTCCTAGGATGCTTGTTTCCAGTCCAGGGAGGACCTGGCTTGGCAGTTCGGGCTGGACTGTTCCCATGGGGCACAGGGTCAAGACTGATTTGCATATGGCTGAGTCCAAGCTGGAATGGCATGGTGAGCAAAAAAACGATGGATTTAGGCCCAGATCTCTGTACTGGGGTGAATGTATGACATTGTTCTGCATTCTGTCCATCAATTGTTGTTTTTGCATTTGTCACCCCGAGTGGGAAGGGTATGCTCAGACGTGAGTCCCGTGCTCTCCATGCCACTGGAATCAAGCTATTCTGGCTGACGAGGGCTGAAAGCCTGAAACCGGTCCTAGGATGCTTGTTTCCAGTCCAGGGATGACCTGGCTTGGCAGTTCGGGCTGGACTGTTCCCAGGGGGCACAGGGTCAAGACTGATTTGCATATGGCTGAGTCCAAGCTGGAATGGCATGGTGAGCAAAAAAACGATGGATTTAGGCCCAGATCTCTGTACTGGGGTGAATGTATGACATTGTTCTGCATTCTGTCCATCAATTGTTGTTTTTGCATTTGTCACCCCGAGTGGGAAGGGTATGCTCAGACGTGAGTCCCGTGCTCTCCATGCCACTGGAATCAAGCTATTCTGGCTGACAAGGGCTGAAAGCCTGAAACCAGTCCTAGGATGCTTGTTTCCAGTCCAGGGAGGACCTGGCTTGGCAGTTCGGGCTGGACTGTTCCCATGGGGCACAGGGTCAAGACTGATTTGCATATGGCTGAGTCCAAGCTGGAATGGCATGGTGAGCAAAAAAACGATGGATTTAGGCCCAGATCTCTGTACTGGGGTGAATGTATGACATTGTTCTGCATTCTGTCCATCAATTGTTGTTTTTGCATTTGTCACCCCGAGTGGGAAGGGTATGCTCAGACGTGAGTCCCGTGCTCTCCATGCCACTGGAATCAAGCTATTCTGGCTGACGAGGGCTGAAAGCCTGAAACCGGTCCTAGGATGCTTGTTTCCAGTCCAGGGAGGACCTGGCTTGGCAGTTCGGGCTGGACTGTTCCCATGGGGCACAGGGTCAAGACTGATTTGCATATGGCTGAGTCCAAGCTGGAATGGCATGGTGAGCAAAAAAACGATGGATTTAGGCCCAGATCTCTGTACTGGGGTGAATGTATGACATTGTTCTGCATTCTGTCCATCAATTGTTGTTTTTGCATTTGTCACCCCGAGTGGGAAGGGTATGCTCAGACGTGAGTCCCGTGCTCTCCATGCCACTGGAATCAAGCTATTCTGGCTGACGAGGGCTGAAAGCCTGAAACCGGTCCTAGGATGCTTGTTTCCAGTCCAGGGAGGACCTGGCTTGGCAGTTCGGGCTGGACTGTTCCCATGGGGCACAGGGTCAAGACTGATTTGCATATGGCTGAGTCCAAGCTGGCATGGCATGGTGAGCAAAAAAACGATGGATTTAGGCCCAGATCTCTGTACTGGGGTGAATGTATGACATTGTTCTGCATTCTGTCCATCAATTGTTGTTTTTGCATTTGTCACCCCGAGTGGGAAGGGTATGCTCAGACGTGAGTCCCGTGCTCTCCATGCCACTGGAATCAAGCTATTCTGGCTGACGAGGGCTGAAAGCCTGAAACCGGTCGTAGGATGCTTGTTTCCAGTCCAGGGAGGACCTGGCTTGGCAGTTCGGGCTGGACTGTTCCCATGGGGCACAGGGTCAAGACTGATTTGCATATGGCTGAGTCCAAGCTGGAATGGCATGGTGAGCAAAAAAACGATGGATTTAGGCCCAGATATCTGTACTGGGGTGAATGTATGACATTGTTCTGCATTCTGTCCATCAATTGTTGTTTTTGCATTTGTCACCCCGAGTGGGAAGGGTATGCTCAGACGTGAGTCCCGTGCTCTCCATGCCACTGGAATCAAGCTATTCTGGCTGACGAGGGCTGAAAGCCTGAAACTGGTCCTAGGATGCTTGTTTCCTGTCCAGGGAGGACCTGGCTTGGCAGTTCGGGCTGGACTGTTCCCATGGGGCACAGGGTCAAGACTGATTTGCATATGGCTGAGTCCAAGCTGGAATGGCATGGTGAGCAAAAAAACGATGGATTTAGGCCCAGATCTCTGTACTGGGGTGAATGTATGACATTGTTCTGCATTCTGTCCATCAATTGTTGTTTTTGCATTGGACAGATAATAACTGTCAGAAAAAGATATTTTAAGTAATTTGCAGTGCACCCTGCCAGTGTAACCCCATATCTCACTCCCATAGATGACCTTTGATAGACAGTTGGCTCTATAGATTTGCAGTAAAGACCCCATTAGCTTGCTGCCCAATCGCGAGGCAAAGTTAAAAACTGCAGTGGTTGGTCTGGCCAGGTCCCCTTTCTTATGGCTAGTCAAAGGACCCAGACCCAACGCTTCATCAAATACAACTCCTAGGTATGAAAAGACATTGGTCTTGGAAATTGGTGTCGTTCCTACCTTAAATGTGTAAGGCTAAGATGTACGAGATCCCACCTGCATTACATATGATTTGCTCTGATTAACCAATAGATCCAGGTCCTCCATAAAATCTACATAAGAGTTCAACAAGAGCTGTAGGCCCCTAGGTGTCCTCGCCATGAGGACAGCATCATCTGTATTCAGGATAACCCGAAAACTAGGCTTGCCCACCTGGGGATAATCAGCTTTTATGTTTAAAAGAACCTTCTCCAAACAGTTAATGTACAAGTTAAAAAGGAAAGGTGCCAAGATGCACCCCAGCCGCACCCCTCTACTAATGGAGAACTTGCGGGTCACTAGGATCTTTCGAGTACTGTACGACTGCATTTGATTCTCTGTGAAGGTCCCTTAAAAACAAGATGATGTCCCTGCTTATGTCAATTGAACGCATCATCTGCCATAACTTGGATCTGTTTACATGGTCAAAGGCAGAGGACAAGTCCATAAATGCTAGGTGGGTAGAGCAGGTACAAGCCATGGTATACTTGTTCAGGACCACTTATAAGTTTAGACATTGGTCCACTGTTGAACAACCCGGGTGGAAACCATATTGTACCTCGGCTAGAATGTTATTTTCGTCAGCCCAAGTTACTAGCCGATTTTAAAGCCATTCGACACACCACCTTTAACACAGAGTCCAAGAGGGAAATGGGTCTATAACAGAGAGTGCTATCTCGGTCCCCCTTTTTAAAAACAGGTACAATCGTAGATAAGGCCCATGAGTCTGGATGGCCCACCTTGACCGCTGAATTTACAACTGCCGTGAGTACAGGCACCCTGATATCCACATTTGCAATATATAGATTGGGCGGGATCCTGTCTGGACCTGGGGCCTTGTTCTTGGACAGTGCCATGATACCTGCTCTGACTTCTTGTGTAGTAAATTTAACCTTGGATATACCATCCACACTTTCCTGTCCTTCGCGGGTAGATGGGTCAGACTGGAACATGCCCTCGGAATAGCTAAGCCAATTGTCCTCTGAAATATGGGTCTCCATTCTGTTGCCGGTGTAACCTGTTAAGAAGTGGCTGTTAATAATACTCCGAAACTTGGTACTGTTACCCAGGCAGCTGGCTTCTACCAATTCAGTCCAAGCCTCTTCTTTCAGAGCTTACTTTCGCTTGGCAACGGCAAGCTTACGGCCCTATGATGGCTCTTAACAGCCAAAGTATTTCAGGGTGTCACTCCTAATAGCTCTTTTAATTTCCTGGAGTCACGCGAACACTCAGAATCAACCCATCTTGGCCCCGAGAGCAGGAAGCAACTGTCCAGAGCCCACAAAAGGTGTGTTATGGTTCCAGACATGCTAACAAAGGCCTTCATAATGTTAACTGGATTGGCTTTACAGTCGAAACAGATAGCAAACTCTGTGTTACACTGCGTTAAAAAAGACTCATAAAACTGGTCTGGGACAATTTGAATGGTTTAGGGCCTCATTTCCCTGTGCTGGTAGGAGTCGTATGGATTCTCCATTGAGTAAATATTTTAATTCCTCATTAGGTGGGTAGGTTTTGTTAAAAATGCTTGGCTTTTTTGATTATCTATGTTAAGGATTATAATTTCCCGTTTAGTGACTCTCTATGTTATTGTTTCTTGTTAGAAACCAGTCAAGCTAGTCCCTCCTTTAGTTTTAAAATCACAGGTGTGCGTGACTCAGGAAACACAAGAGGTTATTGGAGCTTCCCTTACGGCTTTTTATTTTCTACCTCTTATCTTTGTTCTGAGTGGATTTACATATGAAGAATTTTATTTCAGGACTTACGTGGACTGTGTTTTCTCATGTGTAAGTAATGAATGTGTGCTATAATCAAGTTAACTAATTTAAGTGCTTTTTTGCTTCGAGTTCTTCAGGGAGGTATACATAGCGCCTTTTTCTTTCTAAAGAGGTATGTTGGTGCATGGTAAGGTAAGGTAAACATGTATTGTGCAGTTCAAGTTAAAATCAGCTTTATTCGGTGCAATAAAAATCACCATAAAAGCATTTACATACAAGACAAACTAAAATGTGAACCATCATAATAATACTGCAGATTAAAATAGCATATACAATTGTTACTCCGTATAAACTACATAGAGTGCATGATAGCAATAATAAAACATCCATAGGTGGATGGTATAAGAATATAATTCATACCGATTAGTATAGCTGGTGATCATGAGTACATATTGATGTATATAAAAAGATTAAAAATAGAGATGTTTCTCAGATTCGTCATCCAAATTTTCATATAACAAAACATCCAAATGTGTGTAATCTTCATTTCTGATTGCAGATTGCACATATCTGATGACAAAGCTTATGTTTTTCATATTTTCCAGGCTACAAACAAAGTTAAAAGCTTGTCTATAATTAAAAATCATGTTTGATACAAAGAGAAGCTTTAAAAATACTTTCCGGATATCCTTACAAAAACTACAGAACAATATAAAATGCAGCGTAGATTGAGGTGTTTTTCCATCACAGGCGCAGTTCGGTAACTTAGGATACAATTTTTCCATATTGGGAATGATACTAAAAAGTGCAGTGTGCCCAGCCTTAGCCTAGTTAGATAAAATCCATGTTGCATGTTGCCTACCTGCACTAAGTATGATTGTAATCCCTTCATTATTGGATGTTCGCAGTAGGCAATAATGCTATTTTTTTAAGGTAGCAACCCTATGCCTTTCTGTTTCTGTAAAGCTTAAATATCTAGACTTTAGGTCTTTTTTACTGAGCTCGGTTATTGAAGTTGGATTCATTTTTATTAACATCTATATTACAACATTTTAATAGTTTAAAAATATATTCCAGTCACAGTATTTTCTGGCTATGATCCAGGGTTAAACAATCCATTATTAAATCTTTAGTAAATTTGGTTTCTTCTTTAACCCATAACCCTCGCCAGAGTGTCAACCCAGCCAAATTTATCAGATCACTTAAATACGAGACTGACAATTCCTTATGTACAATAAAATTCGCAGTAGATCTTGGTACTGCCAATAATCTTTTGAAGAAGTTATTTTCCAGGGTTTGTAAGGAGGCTGTATTCGCTCGTCCCCAAATTGCTGCCCCGTAACAAACCCCTGAAATACATTTACTTCGGTAAAATGTTAGAATTTGTCGTATTGGTTTGTTACCTAACTTCGCCGAAAATCTAGAAATACTCTCAGTGCATCTTAAGAATTTCATATTGCACAGTTCTATATGAGTATTCCATAAGCCTTTTATATTAAAAAGCATTCCCAAATATGAAAAAGTTGAAACCCTCTCAATGGGGGTCCCACCTACATGATGCTGTCTAGACTTCAATCTAGTACTCCCGCATGTCATGACAAATGTTTTCTTAAGGTTTAGCTGTAAATCTATATTAGTCATAAACAATGCAAAACATTTTATAAGGAGTTGCAATCCATTTGCTGTTCTAGACATTAGATGTGCATCTTCTGCACATAATAAAACAGGCGTAGAACATATTCCTATTTTTGGGGCATCTGCTTTTAAAGTTTGTAAAAGAGGGTCAACATTGTTAATATAAAGGGAAAATAAAAGTGGTGCTAGCACACATCATTGTCTAGTACCGCAAATTAACTCTGAAGACCGATGTACATTCTCCCATTTTCCCATAACGAACCTTAGAAGTTAAAAGATTATAAGTCTCGGAGAGATATGCTATAATGTCTATCGGTGCCCCTAGATCTTTCAGTATGTGCCGTAATTTGTGGTGATTAACTAAATCAAAAGCGCTTGTAAGGTCGACAAAACATAAGTGCAGTGCCCCTTCCTTTGCTAATGTATATTTTCCTATTAATAAGTCTAGATTCAAACATTGCTCTACTGTCTTTATACCCATTCGGAACCCATACTGGGCCTCTGTTAGAATATTTTGCTCACTAACCCAATTTTCAAGCCTTTCTAAAATTATACGGCACATCACTTTCGAAGAGCAATCCAGTAGGGTGATAGCAACTTGCTTTCCCTCTGTCCCCTTTTTTAAAAATAGGGACGATAATGCTTTCAGTCCAAGTAGCAGGTATTGATCTCCCACAGATAGCGTTAAAAACGTTCAATAAGATGGGTATCCAGAAATCCATGTTACTTTTAAAAACATCAATTGGTACTCCATCTGCGCCCGCTGCTTTACCATTGGCACTTTTATGTAGTGCTAAATTAATTTCTTCTTGACTTATTGGAGCAATACCAGTTGGCTCAATTTGTATAAAATCACCAGTTTTCACATCAACTATGCTTGTTGCTTCGGGATTAAAAATACTTTCAAAATGGGATACCCATCCTTCAGGGGCTATTACAGTATTAATTTGAGCTGCATTATTCTCTTTGAAAAAGGGGTGATTAACTGTTTTCCAAAAGAGAGCTTGGTCATTTACCTCAGCTGCTTTGATTAGCTTCTCCCAAGCCTTCTCACATATCTCCCTTTTCCTTTTAAACAAGGAATTTTTTATGATCTTTCCTCACCATTCTAATTCTAGCTATATCCCTAGGTATTTGCTTCAATGCCATTTTTAGTTCTCCATTCAGCCTGGCACATTCACGACTGAACCATCTTGTGTTAGAATCGTATGTTTTCTGCCTGCTCTTAATTGTCAAGTCGACTGCAATTGTGGATGTAATATTACAAAAAGCTGTTATAATTGCAGAGTCAGGGGAGGAACCATCTGTACAGGTATCAAAATCTTTTTGTATTTTAACTTGGAGCTTATCCATAAAGATTATTGGGTTCACTCTTGACCACTTTATTGAAATACCATTATTTCCTTGTGTGCTAATGTCCATATCCATTCTTTTCTCCTGTGCTTTTGCTGTCCTATTTAATCTTAGTTAAAGGATGATGGTCGCTATAGAAGCAAGCACTAATTTGTGTATTAACCACCAGGTCATAACAGTTTGATGATATTATAATATGATCGATATTCGAAGAGGAGTGAGTCCCTACGAAGGTTTGTAGTTTGTTGTTCCCGTCTTGGCTCGAGGGTTCTAGAAGTACTAAATCATATTTATATATGACATTGTTTAATGTCTTCCCATACGTATTATGAACAAAATGCGGATCCTATCTCCTAGATGATCACAATACCCACAGGGCTCTCCCACTTCATATTCACAGCTAGCGCAATTAAAATCTCCTAACCAAACTAAGGTATAGTCCCCTTCAAAACTCTTTAGGAAATTATCTAAATCTATTTCTAATGCTTCAATTACCTTACTCTTAGTATTATCAAAGATGTTAATATAGAAATTAATTACAACAATAGCCTCTTTCCCTTCCAGGTGAAGGTACAGGAACTGATAATATTGTGATGAGACAAAATTTTTCTTTAGAGACACAGGTGTATTTACTGCGATTAAGGCTGTTAAACCACCTTTTGCTCTGCCCATCCCAGAAGAGCTAGCATTAGTACAAATTGATTGATATCTATTAATAAAAAAGGGATCAGTACACCATGTCTCCTGGATTAAAACAATTGCGCACCCATTCAAGGTTTTTAACAATTCATCATCATTGATCTTATTTCTGATCCCAGCGACATTCCATTTCATAATATTTAGGAATTCGCTATAATCCGTAGGTGCACCATCAGTTGTAGAAATGTCCAATAAGCGCAATTCATTATTGCCCAGACTAGACTCCGTCAGTGAGTCTTTATTTATTAGTGCTGGTCTTGCGGCATTTTCATAATCGATATTTAAATTAATGCGATGCTCAATATCCCTACATATATATAACTCATCTTCTGACTGTTTTACCTCTATTTGGATTTGTGTAATTGAGGTAATATCAGGAGGAATGTGTAGTATATTTTGGTTGTTGTCCATACCATGAGTTTTCATTTCCATTCTAAGTCAGTCCAATTCACTACAACGTCTCAAAGATAAATATTTATTGGTCATGGGTACATTTACCAGATATTTATTTCTAATATTGATCTTACTATAATCATTTTCTGGCCTATAATAGAAACCCAAGGGTACGGCAAATATTTGGTCAGGATCATTTCTACAGGGCCGTTTGTCCTCATCCAAGAGTACTTTCAACAGATCACCCACCAATATACTACTTTTAAAATGTACCACCACACAATCCCCTTACATACCTTTCTGGATGTACCCACCCAGTCTACCCTCCTCAGCATTATAATGTCCCGATATAGGGTATGTACCCCAACATTTGTCTTTCCAGAAATCCAGTCGACTACTTTGTTCTTCAGCATTTCGTAAGTCTCCCTCTGATGTTCGGCTAATTTCGGGATATTATTCAGGATAATAGCATACGGGGTTGCCTGTGGTGGGAGATTTAAAGTCACTTGGAAATTGTCCTTGCCTTCGATGTCTCCTATCCTTCTGCTTAGGTAACATGTTTAAAGCCCCCGTCTGATGTGACACATGATCTTTGTGTGTCCTTACGCTTTGTTGCCTTTCTATATACTCCTTTGTTGGCTCTCCGTTGTTAGGTGTAACTCTCTGCTTACCCTTGTCAGGATTGACAACACTATTAATATGGCCCTTTGGTTTTTCCATTGAATTTCCATTTGGAATATTTATGCAGGGGATCTTATTTATTATGTTTGGGGGATTTAAAGGTTTTACTTTAGGGAAGAGATATCATTCCTTAATAATTCTATTTCGGACATTAAGGTGTAGATTACGATCCTGGAGAAACCGGGTACGAACCGTCGGACGGAGCATTTTCTCCGTCCGACTCGTACCCGGTAAAAATACAATACAAACTTGCTAGTACGATTCGTACGGAAACACCATTTCCGTACGAGTCGTAAAAATCACCGACCCACTAAAACATGGCCACAATTCTGATCCGGGACACCGCGGACATGACGTCCGGACGGAGTCAGGCTGCGTTTCACGAACCAGGAAGTACGATTCGTACCGACGTCACTCCGCACGGATTATATTTTCCGGCAGCCAAAAACTGCCGTGAAATCAGGACGATGCGCAGAAGGAGCACCTGTACGCGACGGACCGCCATGGACCCCAACCTACGTGTCATCCCGGCCCTCATAGCAGTCCACCTGGTGTACAGGAACCGACGCAGACGCCGCAGAAGGTCAGAACAACACCCAGGGGCAAAGGGGGGGCAGGGTTAGGAAACATAACCCCCACACAAATCAAAACTCATACATGCCCTGTACATACCTGACCCCCAGGGCCTGGTCACTTCGGGGGGGGTGGGGGCGTGTCCACCAAGGCCTGCGACCGCCACCACAAAAGTCGACATGGACGCGAACCGGCAACACAACAATTGTGCTACGCACCGTACCCACGCCTTAAGAGCATGGGTACAGGCCGTACCACGCCCACTCCTACGTCACCCCAACAATGGCGGTACGGCCTGTACCCGCGTCCCAAAGGCATGGGTACGGCCCGTACCGCCAATGTTGGGGTCCCATAGGTGTACAGCCCGTACACATGCCTCTAGGACGTGGGTACGGGTCGTACCACGCCCACCCCTACGGCACACCAACAACGGCGGTACGGCCCGTACCCACATCCCAAAGGCATGGGTACGGCCCGTACCGCCATTGTTGGGGTCCCATAGGTGTACGGCCCGTACACATGCCTCTAGGACGTGGGTACGGGTCGTACCACGCCCACCCCTAAGGCACACCAACAAGGGCGGTACGGGCCATACCCACGTCCCAAAGGCATGGGTACGGCCCGTACCACCATTGTTGGGGTCCCATAGGTGTACGGCCCGTACACATGCCTC
The DNA here is from genome assembly GCF_964204655.1 of Triturus cristatus. NCBI lineage: Eukaryota > Metazoa > Chordata > Amphibia > Caudata > Salamandridae > Triturus > Triturus cristatus. The sequence continues at coordinate 1,119,174,323 of NC_140594.1, forward strand.
TGGGACGTGGGTACGGGTCGTACCACGCCCACCCCTACGGCACACCAACAATGGCGGTACAGCCCGTACCCACGTCCCAAAGGCATGGGTACGGCCCGTACCCATGCCTCTCGGACGTGGGTACGGGTCCTACCACGCAAGTGGACAGACACAGGGGTGTGTGGCCATTAGCCCCAGCAGTGCCCAGACATAGGAGGGGTGGGTGCAGAGTCCCCCCAGCAGTGCCCAGACATAGGAGGGGTGGGTGCAGAGTCCTCCCAGCAGTGCCCAGACATAGGAGGGGTGGGTGCCTATCACTCCCAGCAGTGCCCAGACATAGGAGGGGTGGGTGCCTATCACTCCCAGCAGTGCCCACACATAGGAGGGGTGGGTGCAGAGTCCTCCCAGCAGTGCCCAGCCATTGAAGTGGCGGTGCAGAGTCCTCCCAGCAGTGCCCAGACATAGGAGGGGTGGGTGCAGAGTCCTCCCAGCAGTGCCCGGACATAGGAGGGGTGGGTGCCTATCACTCCCAGCAGTGCCCGGACATAGGAGGGGTGGGTGCCTATCACTCCCAGCAGTGCCCAGACATAGGAGGGGTGGGTGCAGAGTCCTCCCAGCAGTGCCCAGACATAGGAGGGGTGGGTGCCTTTCACTCCCAGCAGTGCCCAGACATAGGAGGGGTGGGTGCCTATCACTCCCAGCAGTGCCCAGACATAGGAGGGGTGGGTGCAGAGTCCTCCCAGCAGTGGCCACACATAGGAGGGGTGGGTGCCTTTCACTCCCAGCAGTGCCTAGACATAGGAGGGGTGGGTGCCTATCACTCCCAGCAGTGCCCAGACATAGGAGGGGTGGGTGCCTATCACTCCCAGCAGTGCCCAGACATAGGAGGGGTGGGTGCCTATCACTCCCAGCAGTGCCCAGACATAGGAGGTGTGTGCAGAGTCCTCCCAGCAGTGCCCAGACATAGGAGGGGTGGGTGCAGAGTCCTCCCAGCAGTGCCCAGACATAGGAGGGGTGGGTGCCTATCACTCCCAGCAGTGCCCAAACATAGGAGGGGTGGGTGCCTATCACTCCCAGCAGTGCCCAGACATAGGAGGGGTGGGTGCAGAGTCCTCCCAGCAGTGCCCAGACATAGGAGGGGTGGGTGCAGAGTCCTCACATCAGTGCCCAGACATAGGAGGGGTGGGTGCCTATCACTCCCAGCAGTGCCCAGACATAGGAGGGGTGGGTGCAGAGTCCTCCCAGCAGTGCCCACACATAGGAGGAGTGGGTGCAGAGTCCTCCCAGCAGTGACCAGACATAGGAGGGGTGGGTGCAGAGTCCCCCCAGCAGTGCCCAGACATAGGAGGGGTGGGTGCAGAGTCCTCCCAGCAGTGCCCAGACATAGGAGGGGTGGGTGCCTATCACTCCCAGCAGTGCCCAGACATATGAGGGGTGGGTGCCTATCACTCCCAGCAGTGCCCAGACATAGGAGGGGTGTGTGCCTATCACTCCCAGCAGTGCCCACACATAGGAGGGGTGGGTGCCTATCACTCCCAGCAGTGCCCAGATATAGGAGGGGTGGGTGCAGAGTCCTCCCAGCAGTGCCCACACATAGGAGGGGTGGGTGCAGAGTCCTCCCAGCAGTGACCAGACATAGGAGGGGTGTGTGCCTAATACTCCCAGCAGTGCCCACACATAGGAAGGGTGGGTGCCTATCACTCGCAGCAGTGCCCAGACATAGGAGGGGTGGGTGCAGAGTCCTCCCAGCAGTGCCCATCATAGGAGGGGTGGGTGCAGAGTCCTCCCAGCAGTGACCAGACATAGGAGGGGTGGGTGCAGAGTCCTCCCAGCAGTGCCCAGACATAGGAGGTGTGGGTGCAGAGTCCTCCCAGCAGTGCCCAGACATAGGAGGGTGGGTGCCTGTCACTACCGGCAGTGCCCAGACATAGGAGGGGTGGGTGCAGAGTCCTCCCAGCAGTGCCCACACATAGGAGGGGTGGGTGCAGAGTCCTCCCAGCAGTAACCAGACATAGGAGGGGTGGGTGCAGAGTCCTCCCAGCAGTGCCCAGACATAGGAGGGATGGGTGCCTATCACCCCCAGCAGTGCCCACACATAGGAGGGGTGGATGCCTATCACTCCCAGCAGTGGACAGAGACATGTTGGTGTGTACACCATCCTACAATTGGCAAACCTCCATGGGTGCATGAAGGCATACACAAAGTGCGACTAACTTGAGAGTGGCATGACAACACATTACTGACAGCAGTGTCTCACTCCCATGAGTGTGGATGTCCATCCCCCACTGCATGACAAACCACATGTGGGTGCCATGACCAATTACACATGCATACCCACCCCAGCAGCTGGCAGCACAATACACACACTGAGAGCATGCAACAAGACAGTATATTCATGTGCCAACCCACTAAACTAAGAGACCCAAAGGGAACACACACTGTCACGCATATTGCAGGACTCATAGGAATGTACAGGTGCTGGGGCAGCCAACAAGTTGATGTCTCCTATGGAATGAAAAGGGTGTAGTACCCACAGATACAATGCCCACAATTGGCAGTCAGGTGACCTAAGACCCTGCAGAACACGTAACACATGTGTGCGAGGCTGGGAGTACACACATGCATAGTGCGGAAAAGGGAACATGTCCACATGAAGTCATGGCAATATACCCCATACACAAGTACAGTGAGCACCAAGGATGCCACAAATGATGCAGGTGGAGACATTGCTGAGCATGCATGCCCAAAGTTGAAGGGATCCATCACACACCCAGGAAATGTAGACACAGCTCAGCACAACAATATGGAAACACCCTGCAGGGAAGATGTCAGGGTCCACAGAGGAAGGAACACACCTTGGGACAATGGCACCATACAGTAAGAGCTTACACGACCAAAGATAATTTGTAGATACCTTGGGATGGCACACAGATACCAGGGTCCACCCCATGAGCAGCACATTACTACATTTCCCAGACACCTAACACATTATCACCACCCCAAATCATGGAGCAGCACCACCAACAGCAACACCAGAATAACATTAGTGTGCAAAAGAAAACAAAATGCTTTATTCAGCAGGAACAAAATTAGGATAGCAAAATTAAACTATTTACATGGCTCATAGGCCAGTCCATCATTGATATCCAGGTGGGGGACACATTGGGATGCGTGTCCCCTAGCTTGCCTGCACAGTTCAGAGTTCCTGTTCATCCACAGGGGGGGGCATCATGTGGGGGGGAAGGACTAGGCACCGCAGGGACTGGAGGGTCAAGGGTAGGCGTTGTGGGTGCAGGGACGGAGGACTCCACCACAGGGGGTGGGGCAGCGCCAAAGGTGGTGGTGAGGATGGCGCTGCACACGGTTGCAAGGTCCCCCAGTGTCTCCCCTGCACCCGAAGGAATGACAGGACCCAAGGAGGGGGGGTCCGAGAGATGGGTTGCAGCGCTACTGGGGGAGGGTGTGGACAGGGGGGGGGACTCAACTACCCTGCCCGTGTCCTGCCATCCCCCGCTTGCGGGGTGGTGCCACACTGGGGCTGATGGACAGACCGGGCAGGCAGGACTTTTTGTCCGAGTGTTGGGCAGGAGAGCTGAGGGGAGTGGATTTGGAGGAAGTGGGACGTGAGGACTGCGGACTCCCACTGTGGCTGCGTGTCTTCCGTTTGCCCCCCGCCCCAGTGGGTGTGCCTACTTCACCCTGTGCGTGCGTGACAGGGGGTGTGCGCTTCGCCTTCCCTGGTGGTGTGCTGCCTGTGTCTGGTGGGGTGCGTGCATGGGGAGGTCTGGGTGTGCTTGGGACAGGCATGGGAGTGGGAAGTGTGGATGGTGCAGGGGTAGGGGGTGGGACGGAGCGCTGCAGGAGACCCACTGCTGCAGACAGTGACGAGTCTATGGACCTCAGCAAATTGCGTTGGTCAGACATTGCAGCTGACATGCCCTCCATGTACGACACTATCTGTGTCAGCAGTCTGGTGTGGCCATGGAGGACAGTCAGGATCGATGTCTGCCCAACCTGCAACTGCCGCTGAATGTCCACAGACTCGGCAATGACGGCAGCAGGGGGGACAGGGGCAGGGGGTGCAGTGCCTGGCACGAAGGAAACATGTCGTTGCCTAGCACGGACGGAAGAGACCCGAGCAAGTGGGAGGCCGGTGATGGGAATGGAGGGGGCAGCGACAGATGGAGTGCTGCTTTCAGCTGTGGGAGCAGCCTCTGCCCCCTCTGGGAGCTCAGCCTCAGACCCGTCTGCGTCATAGTCGGTGGTGGGACTGGACAGGTCCTCCGCCTCACTTCCTTCAGCCTCCGTGTCACTTGCTGAGCCAGACTCGCCAGCACTGGTGGCAGCGCTGCTGGATCCCTCCTCAAGGTCCGTGCCAGTGTCTCCCCCGGTGTCCCCCGACGATGCTGTGGGCAAGGTGAAGAGACAGGAAATAATCAGACACCTGTATACATATGTCACATGAGCAATACTACATAGGTCACAATGCATAGCATGAAAAGCAACATGAGTAACATCTACAAAACTCCGCACATATGTAGGCCCTGCACCACACAGTGGCTTGACCCACCATGCCACTGAAAAATAATGGAGAGCATGACACAACAGCAAATAACTTGATATCACATTATACAGGGGAGCTAGTGTCTGGGGACAGTCGAGCACAGCCTCTGGACCACACACCGTTGCCAAATAAAGGATGAGCAGGAACCATGTCTTAAAACTTTTGACACATGCTGCTAAGCAAATACATTAAACCATGCACAACATGACTGGTACAATACTTGTTGAGTGTCTGTTCAGACATCCATCACACACAGGCCAGACCTGGCAAGGATACATAAGGGTTGGACATGTAGGCCTTTCCCGCACAAACCCCACCCTACCTGAGACAATGTGATTGAGACACAGGAAGTACTTACACCTCGAACTCGGTGATCCAAAATAATGGCCCTCCAGAATTCCTGATTGCACACAAACTACCCCTCGTGCGCCTAACCACACATATCATTGACAAACAACCATCATCAGATAGTTATACCAAAACACACAGGCACTGGCCACTGTGAGTATGCACAAGACAAATTGGGTCACCCTGTACAGTGGACACATGTAGCACACTTTACGTGAATACAAATGAGGCCAGGGTACAATGCCACAGAGGCCAACCTATACTGAACACACAGAGAATGCCCACATTGTTGGATAACACACATGATACCTAGGAAAAGGTGCCCCAGGAGACTGTAGTGGCGACACCCCTCCATGGCCCTGGATGGATATGACTGCAACAGAAGCTACCGTCCCTGCACTATGCATATCTCACACTCGAGAACATCATGTCTGAGGGCACAACATTGGTCATGCATGCTGTAAGGCAGCACACATTTCAGAAACACTCCTATGTCGGGACTCATCATCAGTGCCAAATAACATGGACCCCCCAATGACTGAACTGGACAGGGCACAAGCAAGGTGCCAAAACATGTTACACACCACCCCCACACATGATCCTGCAAGCATTGGGCACATGGATTAACTGCCAGCCTAGATAACCTTGTGCAAGAGTGACTACCCACAGACCACGGAACACATGTCAAGGAGGGGAAGGGAGGAAGTACAGCACAGGCTGACTTTGGGGAACAGGATATGCACTGCACATATTAACCCTGGCAGTGCATCCATGCAACTGCGCACTTACAAAAGCTGGTGAGACACAACAAACACACATGTACCTACCCCCTTCCTGCTGCTGCTTCTCCTGTAGGCACCTATCCAAGTCATGGAAGACCACCGCCAGCACACGCTTCATGATGTGGGTCAGGCGCCGGCGCCCACAGTTCTTATGACTCTCAGGCGAGTCCCCCAGCAGGACACGGGCGATCCTCCGGGTCCAGCACCGGATGTCCTGCCAGCGTTTCCTCACCTGGGACAGGCGCCGCTTCCGACCCTCAACCGACCTCACGGCACTGACGGCTTGCTTCCATATCTCCCCCTTGGCATAGGTGCCTACCTGTGATGATGAGAAAGTGAGACAACATCAATACACCTGCTACATGCCACAGAGACACACATTTGAACAATTTGGCTGTTTTGAACAGGGCATAGTATGCAGCAAACTCATTGCAGACATGCACTACAGCATGCTCTGCATGGGAGACATGAGGCATTCCCCCCCGGGACCCACTCTAACGTACATTGCATGTCTGTCACACCTGGACACATTGCCAGAGGTGACAGTCACAGAAAAGGGGCACAGTCCAAGCTAGTGGAGTCAGCACTCACCTGCTCCCCTGGTCTCCCATGCAGGCTGGGGTACTGTGGGAGGATCACATCCAGCAGGGCATGGTTCTACTCCTGTGTGAATGGCTGGGCCCTCTCCACAGACCTGGACATGGTGCCAGAGGAATCACGAGCAGCAGCAGTGGTGTGGAATGAAAGGTTGTGCAGGCAAGTGCTCTCTCATGGGTCCTGGCTGCCTTATATTTGCCTTGCTGGCCTGTTGAATATACAGGAGTACAGAATGATTGGTCACTCTCATTTGCATCCTACGTTTCCTCCAATCCCTTTAAACCTACCCCAGTGTGTGCCTTTGCATGATTTCAAAATTGAGCATGATGTCAAGTCAACAACCACATTGCAACATTGTATATGATCTACAACCGACTTCTGGTGCCCACATGATGAAAAAATTTGAACTAGAAACTCGGTCTCCATGACAACCAGCATGCATTTAGGGCCTTATTCTTGTCCCTCATGTGTCCCCTATGTAATTTCACTATTCACACACAGGTACGGTGCGTTCCACGGCCCTAGTGCACCACTACTCCAGTGATATGGACCGTACACGCGTGTGTACAGTCCCTATCACTGTGGGAGTGCTGCCGTAGGCGTACGCCATAGTGATACGGACCGTACACGCGTGTGTAGGGTCCCTATCACTATGGGAGTGCTGCCATAGGCGTACGCCCTAGTGATACGGACCGTACACGCGTGTGTAGGGTCCCTATCACTATGGGAGTGCTGCCGTTGGCGTACGCCATAGTGATACGGACCGTACACGCGTGTGTACGGTCCCTATCACTATGGGAGTGCTGCCGTAGGCGTACGCCATAGTGATAGGGACCGTACACACGCCCACGACCCCAAACCAACCTTGAACCACTGCCATCCAAGACCCCATTGGGCCATCTCCGTGCATCCAACCTTGCCCTGGCCACCCTTCTTCACATCCAACGAACTCCAGCATGCAGGACATAGTTCTCACACCTGGCTACACATAACTGGGACTCCCTCCCCAGGAAACTCGACATGAGCCCTGACCTCTGCGCATGACTGTTGGTCGTCAGGATAGGTCTGTCCGCACAGTTGTGCAGGCACCCCCTCAGCTGGTTGGGCCCATCACGGGTGTGTATGTTGCTCCATGTCTGTATTTGATGATACTTTGTGAGCCATGTGTGTCCTGTGCCAGACTCAGACCCCAGGGTATGGTTGGTTGGAGTTACTTCAACACTCAGGCATGGTTTGACATTACAACACACACGTTATGGAATAATGCAAATTGAGGGCATCATCTCGTTATTGTGATGTATTTTTATTAGTGGTGGTGTACATATTTGGGGGGATGAAAAGGTGTGCTCGCCGGGTGTCTGGAATCCAAAGTTCACTGGGGGAGTTGGTACCCTTGGCATTGGAAGTCATCAGAGTCCATGCCACAGTCTTTGTCAACATTGGTCAGACAGTGATCAGCAAGTCCATGTGGCAGAGAATGTCATATGATGATGTGCTGCTGTTGCGCCAGAGGGCCGGGTGCCAGGCCAGGTGACCTGGGAGATGGTGATGTTCCGCTGACTCTCACGGTCTCTTGCGTGGACGACCCACCTTCCTCCGGGGACCCTCAGAAGCAGGCCATGACGATGTCTGTGATGCTCCATCGGACGAGTCCTCCTCCTCCTGATCCCTCCCTGTGGCTGGTGGTGATGTTCGCCTGGTGGCACAGGGAGGGTTGCCCATGTTTTCGGCAATCCGACGGAGTGAACGGCTCATGTCCGTTTGCACCGCCACAAGCTCAGCCAGTCTTGCCTCCATCCGTCCTTGGTGCCGCTGTTGACTGGCATATTGCTCGGCCTGCATGTTCTTGATCTCGTTGAGGGTCTCCACTACCTGGCTGATGCCCCTGGTGTCACGCCGGTATGTGTCCAGGATGTTGCGGACGTGTGTCATAACCGGTTCCTCAGCTGGCTGGTCAGGTTCGCGCCTCCGCCGTCCTCCACTCCCACCACCCCTGCCCACTTGAGCCTGGCCTGCCGTTGTGGGCACATCGGGTCTCCGGGACCCCTGAGGGATGGCATTTGCGGGTTCGCCTGCCTCCTCCTGGGTGGCCGGAGTACCTTGTCCCTCCTGGTCAGACTGGCTGCGTTGTTGTCTGCGAGCGGGGCTCCTGGCTGTATCCTGGGATGTGGCAGGAATGGGGGTGGGGGTTGTACCTGACGCAGGTGCTGCAGGTGCTTGTGCACCAGAGGGGCCAGGTTGGTCGGGGTCATCCACAGAGTGGTGAGAGTCGTCGCTGCCGGTGGGGTCATCTTCACGCTGCGCCTGGTCCTGTGATTCTTCCCCCCCAGTGTTGGGGGAAGATCGACGACGTTGCCCTGTGTGTGAGAGAGAGGCAATGTTAATTGTGTAACATGCGACATCCATGTTTCATTCATATTCAAGTTTGCACAGTTCCTCTGGGAAGTTAGATATGTCTGGCATTCCTCTCAGAGTGCACTTGTGCATGGGTATGTCCCTTGCCCACAGCTTTCAACACTTTACCTATGTGTGACACACTCTTTGTTGCTGCATCATTTTGTCACGCAGTCAGCAGTGTAGCGAGCGGGCGTAGCGAGCCATGCAGAATCGCCTTACATGTTGCACCGTAGGTGGGCAAATGGTGCTTTTTCATATCTATTTGAGGCTGCAGGTAGGTAACTTATGCATTTGTGATTGGGTTCTAACAAACACAGTGAGTGGGTATACTGGGTGTAGGTTTTGTTTGTGCCTGCAGCAAGGATCTACTCGTGCACAGATTGACATACGGGCCAGTGATTTTACAACGAAAAAGGGGTGGTTGACACACTGCCAAACCTTGTCTACATGCACACAGTCCACCTGCAGACGAGCGTGCATGCCCACAACACTCAAGGGTGATTTTGTCTCCCTCTGTCTCCCGCTCTCTCCCTCCCTGTGTCACCCTCCTCCCTCTGTCTGTGTCCCTCTGTGGCCCTCTGTCTCCCTCTGTCTCCCTCCCTCCCTCCCTCTCTCTCCCTCTCCCTCCATCTGTCTGTGACCCTCTGTCACCTCAGCCCAGCTTCCTGGGCACACACACTTTGCTGGTCTTTCAACGGCCATTGGCTTGTTCATGTGGCTTTGTTTGTGATCTCCCGTCCCCCATTGGTCAGAGAGTGTCTGGTCTGCGCTGCTGCGGCGGTGTGTGCTGGCACTCTTTCAAAGTGATGCCTCTTCATTGGCTGCTGTCATGTGCAAATTGGGCCTTCATAACGCTGTCATCCTGCAACGCGGCCACCATTTTCAGGCGACACAGTAGTGTGTTGGGACAGACTGTTTGTATAGCTGTGCCCTAGGCCATATGGGCTGAGGGCATTGGTGTCTGCTTCTGAGTTGCACAATGTGTTTTGTGGGGCCCACCCTCCCGGCGTTGCGGACATCCTGTCTTGTGTTGGTGTTTTGTGTGGCCTGTGACTTGGCATGGCCTTGCTTGGTGCATGGGGCATGGAGGCGTTAGTGGCATGTGTGTGTATTTTTGAGTGTGTTTGTGTCCGGTGCTGGCTTTGGGTGGTTGCGTGCATTATTGTGAGTTGGGTTGTGGATGCGGTTCCCCCCATGTGACGTGAGTTGTTTGTGTACTCACCAGGCTCGGCGACTCCTTCTACTCCGTGTACTCCCACCGGCGGCAGCGTGCCCATCACCTTCTCCTCCCAGGGATGGTAGTGTACCGGTCTGCGGGGCGGCCCACCTCCAGTGATGTTCCCCTGGTCATGTTCGTCTGTCATTTTGCGGCGGACCGTCCTCCGCAGATCGTACCACCTGGCTTGGCATTCCTGCCTGGTCCTTCGGATGGGCGCAACAGCATTCACCCGATTGACGATCCTCTGCCACATGGTTGATTTCTCCGCTATGCTGGTCTGTCTGACCAATGTTCCAAATAGCTGTGGCTCGACTCTGACGATTTCGTCGACAAGGATTTCCAGCTCCTCCCTTGTGAACTTTGGATTCTTGTTTGTGGGCATGGTGTGGGGTGTGGATGGTTGTGGGTGTGTGGGTGTGGTTGTGAAGGTGTGTGTGTGGATGTGAGGAGGGGTTGTTTGTGAAGGTGGTTGTGTGAAGGTGTGCAAGTGTAAGGTGTAGTCAAGGTTGAGGTATGGTGCAGTGATTTGTCTGTGGGGTCTGTCAGCAGTGGATCTGTTGCAAAGGCTCATGGTTTGTGTGTGTGGGCCCTTTTTATTGGTCCATTGGTGGGTGTGGCTGTGTTTGAATTTTGGGTGGGTGTGTAATAAGTGGTGGTTGTGGTTTGGGCCTCTGTTTGGCTGTTTGGCTGTTGCAGGTCAGTGTATTGGATGTATTTGGTCTTGTTGTACGTGTTTTGTGGTGTTGTGCGTTTCGAATGGACTCTCCTTGTGGTGTTTAGCAGTGTCCTGGTTCAGTACGGGTGTTTTTGGCGTCTGTACGGGGCGTACGTCGGCCATGTTGGTGTACAGTGCTGACATTTGCTATGGCTTGGTACGACTCATACATGCGCGATGCTTGGTGAGGGTGCTGGGGTGGGGGCCTGGGGTAGGGTGCGTACAGACACGGGCAGGGTGGTGGTCCGCACCGTCCACAGGTGGTGGGGGTAGCCTTCGTCCATACACGGGTGGGGGTACGCACCGTACATACTCGGAGGGGGCTCAGTGTACGCTTCGTACATACACGGGTGGGGGTACGGCGTGTACATACACGGGTGGGGTGGGGGTACGCTCTGTCCATACACGGGTGGGGGTACGCTCCGTCCATACACGGGTGGGGGTACGCACCGTCCATACACGGGTGGGGGTACGCACTGTACATACACGGGAGGGGGCTCAGTGTACCCTCCGTCCATACACGGGTGGGGGTACGCACCGTACATGTACGGGAGGGGGCTCCGTGTACGCTCCGTCCATACACGAGTGGGGGTACGCACCGTACATACACGGGAGGGGGCTCCGTGTACGCTCCGTCCATACACGGGTGGGGGTATGCTCCGTCCATACACGGGTGGGGGTACGCACCATCCATACACGGGAGGGGGTAGACTCCGTACATACACGGGAGGGGGCTGGGTGTATGCTTCGTACATACACGGGTGGGGGTGCGCTCCGTCCATACACGGGTGGGGGTACCCACCGTCCATACACGGGTGGGGGTACGCACCGTCCATACACGGGAGGGGGTAGACTCCGTACATACACAGGAGGGGGCTGGGTGTACGCTTCGTACATACACGGGTGGGGGTACGCTCCGTCCATACACGGGTAGGGGTACTTTTCGTACATTCATGGGGGGGTGGGAGTACGGCACGTACATACACGGGTGGGGGTACGGTGCGTACATACACGGGGGTGGGGGTACGGCGCGTACATAGGGGGGGCTGAGGGGTATGGCGCGTACATAGGGGGGCTGGGGGTATGGCGCGTACATGGTGGGTGGCTGGGGGGGTGTTCGGCGCGTATGCGGGCACATGTTTGGACGTCTCCATAGTTGCTATTGATGTTCGCTCCGTACGGTGTTTTTTCCATACGGTTGTACATTCGGAGGGACGGGACGGATCGTACTTGCGCGCTCGGACTTCAGTTTTCCGAATCGTACGTAAAAATGTCCGGGGACGTGTCGGCCACTTTTCCCGTCCCGAGGACTAGTCGGGGAATTTTCCCAGTGCGATTCGTATGGACTTTTTCACATACGATTCGTACGGAAAATAATCTGATTCGTACGGGGAATATTTTTAACGGAACGGAATCGGCACCTAAGCGTCTTTCTATACAGTCCATTTTTCCATGGATTCACTTAAATAGAGTCTCTATATCTTGTCTTCTGTTTTGTAGGGTTACTCTCCCCTTTGTTTGTCCCCTGTTTATTTCCGCCCTTTTTTGATTTAACTTTTAATTTAGTCCTTGGTGTGGGGGCTATTATTTGACTCGCTGTGGGGCTTTTATCTTTTAAAGTTAGTTGTTTACTTTTCTTCGCGGGAGGGGATTCCGGATATGTGTAGTTTGATAATTCAGAAATTTCCAGTGATGATGTAAACACACAAGGGTTAGACTGTCCATGAATCATTTCACCATTCTGCTAGTTTAAAATAGGCAGATCTGTAGATATATTAGTTTCGCTCTCCTTTCTACTCTTATTACAGCCAAGGGTTTGATGTACGCTCCCTCCTTCAATTACGTTTCCCCTCATGGCAGTGTTTAGAGCTGTTTTTGTAGCTGCCAACTGCTCCTCTACCTGCACAATCCCACTGTCGATAAGACCCACTGCATTTTTTTAGATATTTGGTAATTGGTACGTTCTTTGTGGGCATTTTATCCTTCTGCAATTTCAATTTTCATTTGCCCATTATTCAAAGTCTTTTGCGCTTAAAAGGTTGACTTCCTCTTACCTATGATGGCAGCCTCTTTACGAAACCACGGGGGGTGGCGCAGCCCAGCCTTGTCCGGTCTTGGACGGGCACAGACAGGTCCACCCTTGGCCCGGGCTTTGCCCAGGCACGCCTGCATGCATACCGCGCTGTGGGAGCCCCAGCCGCCACTTGAGCGCCTCCCTGGCACGTGCAATGACGATGGCGGTAGGCGCACCGCTCGGCGTGTTGGAAATTGTGGTTCCCTGGCTGTCCTCACACCCCTCAGCAACCTCCAACCTGGCAAAATTCCGATGTCAGGAAACTGACGGCAATCCAACAGATGGTTTGGCAGGTAATTAGAAAAGAGCTCCCACACCGCAGGAGCCCCGGCCCCTACTTGAGCACCTCCCTGGCACGTGCGATGACGATGGCGGTAGGCGCACCGCTCGGCTTGTCGGGAATTGTGGTTCCCTGGCTGTCCTCACGCCCCTTAGCAACCTCCAACCTTGCAAAATTCCGATGTCAGGAAACTGACGACAATCCAACAGATGGTTTGGCAGGTAATTAGAAAACAGCAGTTACTTAAAACCCTTACAAACAATCTCCAATTTACACAGTTTCAAGCTAAAAAACAGAGGGGACAACAAATTACAATAGTGTTATAGTAGTTCATTGCTAAAAGACTACTTGTTCAGAGTACAAAGTAAAAACTATTCAAACGTGGTTAGTAGTTTATAAGCCTCAAATATTCCTGAAGGCTAGCCCAAAACCTCCTCTATTAGAGCCTTTTATATCGCAGAGGATGTTGGGTGGGGAATAAAGTGTCATGCGCACTAATTGCTAAGAGCCTTAGCCAATCGACCTGGGGGCAGTGGCAGCAATTTCATTACTCAATGCACATGTGGGGTTGTACTGGTCTTAAGAGCAGCTAGCCAGATCTATACACGCAAAATTGCCTTGCAGATGTGCAGACAAGAGAGTCAGGGCATAGATAAAGTTTGTGCTGAGATGCTTGATTGACATATATTTCTAGGGTTAGTCATTCTTGCAAACTCGGCCTGGCATGGGCTAAGAAGTAGAAAGTACCTAATTTCAAAATCATCATTGAGGGAGGGTGCGGTGCATCAAAGGTTGGCACTTGGGACTAAGCGCAAAATGCAAAGTGTGCTTAGATTACAGATATTTCTAGACACAGAGCTCCTTGCCAGAATAGGCCTGGCAAGGACTAAGAAATAAAGAGTACTTATTACGAGAGAGGGCACTAGCAGTTGTTACGGAGCAACAGGGGTTAGCCCCCCAGAGTGATTTGAGCTTGCTGGGTCTCTATTTCAGACCGGCTAGTTATTAGAACCTATGGTACAAGGGGGCGGCATGGAAATACCCACCGCATGATCTTAAGCTTTCCTTGTTTCCATCAAATATTTAAAACGTGTAATACTGAAAAACACTCATTAAAACAGAGTGATTTTAAGGTCACGGCCATTGTCTCTTCAGATGTAGTAACTTGGAGCAATGCTGTTTAAAAGGGCCAATTTTACATCTTGGCCCTTTTCCCTCCAGATTGCTTTGACCTCCTGGAGTATAAAAAAAATGTTCTGAGTACTGACGCTGTGTTTTCTATTTCTTCGCTGAGGCATTCAGGATCTTTTCTCCGTGTGGGTCATGAAGGTATGTTCTCCTCTGCATCCATACTCCTATCTACTTGAAATTATTTTTATTTTTTGAGGCGAGCTTCGGCGGCTGCTAGGAATTTTACCATCCAGCAGCTGTATGTTGGTGCATGGGGAAATATAGCGAAAAGTGAAGACGCATCTCTCCTTCTTCCTCCAGGGGAAGGGGACCTTGTGATTCTGAAATAAGCCATTTTAAGAAGTGATCCTCTGCTGAGGTTCACAGTATTTTTGAAAAATAGCTTCAGATGATTATGAAATCCATCTCGGAAGCTCTTAAAAAATAACAAAGAGGACAAGAGGGCTGTGTGTATCCTCTGAGAAGCAATTCCTCACAGTTTCCTCCTCTTGGTCATTGCCTAGCTAACATACAAATGATTTTGAAACTGGAGCCCTAAGAGGAAAATATTTTCAAAGGCATGATATCAAAGGACTAGTTTCATATATCTCCAGCAATCTGCAGTTATCTGTAGATGAAGGCCATCCATCTACAAGTGATAAAAGTTTCAGACAGTTTAATAAGACATTTTTTCCAAAGTTCCCGGTGAATTCAGCTGATCCGAATATCGAGATGAAACGTGAGAAATGTAGAGGAGTTAACAACATCTAAGAGTTCAGTTTACAGTGTAACCTGTTTGGCTACTCAGTGAGCGCCTGAAAGTCAATAAACAGAATAAAATGTAGGTTTATTACAAATTGAAAGCCAAACGGATGTACAAAAGTCTCAAGAATATGTTGTAAGAATACAGAATCACTACTGAAAGTCCAAATTATTTGACAAAGTTTAGTCTCCACAGCCTAATGCATACAAGGAATTCAGTAAAAACAATGCAGGAAATATGGAACAAAGTCTGGTAATCAGCATATTTATGCCCAAATCCACTATTAAGAGCATAATAAAGGGCTCCATGCTTGAAATAAGTTTGGCAACACATACTGCCCTAAGCCATTCAGACTCGCATAATTAGGTGGTTCAGGAGAGCAAGCCTGGGAACAAACCTCAGTAAAGCAGGAAGATGTCATCATTATAGAGACTTTTGTAGAAGTTCTCCAAAATCTGGAGTATTGCATTGCATAAAGGCACACAGCAGAAGTATATCAAAGAGGTGTGTAACCCTTTAAGTCTAAAATGAATCCATGTAAAGCTAAAGTGTACACCAAATAAGACTCCTGAAAACATTTGATAATCATAGCTCATGCGTCCCTGTACTTTTCACTCCTTCTCACAGTAGGACTTGGCAACCCTATTCTATACTCCCATCTCATGATGTGAATATCAGACTGTCCTTAAATTCCTCCCTTTGTTCATTAGCCCCTCTCATCCTTGCCAAAATTTGTTCTCTCAAGCCTCACTATTTCTGGCACACAATGTGCCTTTTAATAACCGTGGGATCTCCTGAGCCCACCTGCAAAGAAAAGGGAAACATTGCAACCCGAGCCAACTTTCACGTTGAAGGTTAAATGTTGGAGTCCAAATGCTTAAGGTCTTTGGTCAAGCTAACTTATCAAAACTCTTCAGTACACATTATGCATGGTAATGTATACATTTCCATTTATAAAAAACATTGTGATACTGTTCAAATGAATTTTTGAGTATATATAGAGTTATCAAAATTATTTAAACTACACAAATGAAGATACATATGAAAACTGCAATTTGGTACCATTGTAAGCAAACATTAGTATGCACACTCATTTAAATGTCTGAATTATACAGTAAATTGACTTTCAGTATTCCGGTGTAGTGCACCACTTTTAGTTAATGATATTAAAGCACACAAATATATGGCACTACATGCATGTATATATGGCATAATCAAGGCGTGAAAGGGTGGAGCCAATATTGTCCTGCTCCACTCCTAAAGAGGAGATGGAAGGATCCAGAGAAGACTTCGGTTCACAGGTTTTTAGAATGGCTTTAGCCTCTGGTTAAGGGGGGAGCTGATCTTCGTCAGAAAACTATCACTGGATCCATTTCTCTCCAATGTGATAAACCAATCAACCAAATTCAGAGGAAGTAGGAATTCTAGACTCAGTGTATTAGTAGGTAAAATCCTCTTTGAAGAGAACCTGCTCAGGTTTGAATCTGAGATTAAGGGCACATATATATTTTTTCAGGGCAAGATTTATCAAATTTTTTAGTAGCCATTGAAGTTCAGGGAAAATTTCTCTCTCACATAACCTTTAATAATATAAAGGCATTAGCTATGGCAGTGAGTATAATAGTAGTGGCAATAAGACAGCAGTATTTGAGGAGTTGGAAGAATGACACTTCACAGAAAATGATTCTACTAACGGTGCACTTTTCAAGAGATTATCATTTTTGGGAAGACCTAGAGGAGGTTTTCCATAATTCCTTTAAGAGTAGAAAGCATACTCTCCCCTTCAAATTTGAGTCAAAGACTTTTTCTTGAAACAAAACGCCCTATGAATTTGATCCTGATAGGAGTCAATTTCAGTCCAGTTTCTCAGGCAGTAACTCCAAGAAGTCCCAGGTCTCATATACCAATCAGTCCTCTTGACTATGCCCAGGGGGGAACCCGAAGCCAACATTAGTGGAAAATGGTTCACTTTCTCAGCAAATGGTAGAATCAGGTCAATGAGATTTGGCTTCATCAGGCTGAATGACATTTCATGCTCTCCCTCCAAAGGATTGCTTTGTCTTGGTGGCTCTTGCTAGATTTTCAGAGAAGAGAAAGGCATTAAATGAGAACATTTTGATCTTGGTCAGAAAAGGGGATGTCATTCCAGTTCAATCTTGTGAAAGGGGTCAGGGATGGAATTCCCCAGTGTTCCTAGTGAAGAAATCATCAGGGTATTACAGCCTAAACATAGACTGAAAGGATCAAAATGTTTTCCTAAAGACATTTTATTTCAAGATTAATTCTCTGCAACAACTATTCCAGATGGTTCATCAAGAAGATGTTATAGCATCTCTGGATCTTCCAGATGCTTATTTGCATATTCCCATTTCCATAAACATAAAATGGTCCTCAGGTTTGTAGTGGCACAGCCAATTTAAAGTCCTGCCAATTGTCCAAAAGCTTCTCCAAGAGTGTTCACAAAGGTCTTAGTCCTAGTATTTGTCATTCAGCAGACAAGTTCATCCTTACCTGGATCAAATCCTCAGTCTCCACTGAAGTTACTCTTGGGTATAACACAGGTAGTGCAGACTTTGAAGGCTTTTTGTTTGGAGTTAAGTTGATTGAGACTGTCACCCTTTCTAAATATGAATCATGGATCAGCAAGATATTTCCTTTGAGTACAAGGTGGTAGGTTAGGTGTTTCTTTATATTGTTTCTACAGTTGAAATTATGTATATTTGTTCTGCTGATAAGAAAGCTAAGGATGCTTTATTCTGTGTTGTTTTCTTACAAGTGGTCTCTTTGCTCATGGTTCCTAGATCTCGTTAACATTTAGAGCCTCTGATTTTCCATATTCTTAAATAATGGCTTTCAAACAATTTTGATCTCCTTATTCCAGTGACAGAGACTCTGAGAAAGCAGCTTCATTGGTGACTAGAACCTTTGAACCCGGGGAGAGAAATTCTCTTTTTCCTCATCTCCCAGTAGTGAAAACAACAGGGTCTAGCAGCAGAGGTTGGGAAGAAGTTCAAGATTCAGACACTGCCCAGGGTCTTTGGCAAGTTCACTAAACAAGTCTCTTGTCAAACTGGGGGGAGCTCAGAGCATTTTGAAAGTCCCTTCAGAAATTTCAGTTCAGGAACCTACCAAAGAATATGATGGTGAAGTTAGACAATAGGATATCAGTGTCCCAATTGAACCGACAATTTAGGACCGGTTCTCCCTAATTTAGTCCAAAGGATAGTAGAGTGAGCAGAATCAGATCTGTTGTCCCTAAGAAAGATTCACATTCAGGGCAAGAACAACAAAATAGCGGAGACATCGAGCCAGTTGTTTGCTTCCTCAGAGAATGAAAAAATTACAAGGAAGGTGTATAAGGGATTTGTTAAAAGAATGGCCCTCTCAAATTAGATCTTTTTGAAAATTGTCACAAAGCAATTCTTCCCCTCTTTTTTCATGATTTATCAAGCAACAGGGTTGATGCGTCGACATCTGGTTGGCTGAGCAGACTCCTGTACACGTTTTCACTATTTCACTCATGCTTCGCCTTCTGACTTAGATTCAGAGGGATGGGACATTGGTGTAATTTCCTCCCACAATGCAATTCTTTCTTCAATTTATAAGATTGTTGGAGACTTACCTGCCCCCAAGCAGAGCTCATAACTTTTGCCAGGACATCTGATGCTTCAGTGAGCTGGTGGAACTCCTTATCGTCGCTGGAGAAATGGTGCCCAAACAACACGGCAGTTATAACACCGGAAACAGAATAGGAAACACTGGGTGCAGGATCTATCGCTTTTCCTAACGGAAGAAGTAGAAGAAACAGTGACTGGATTACAGTATCAATTAGGCCATTGCAAATGCAGTTTGGTGTAAAGAAAAGGACTGAATTATGGAAAGCAGTACTGCACTATAATTGCGTGACAACAAGCCTTGGATATTCAGGTAAAGTCGCCATCACATAATATTGCTTGCCTGTCTGATGATGCCAACGTGAGACTGAAAACAAAATAACAGAAGTGTTAGCCTGTATTTTGTATAAGAAACTTTGGTCATGGGACAACAAAACAAACAAGGGACAGTGTAGCAACTGGTTATCTGCCCTTTTACCCCCTGGTCCCCGCCATGGGATCCCTGTACTAGTTTGGTTATTTCTTTTTTTTTCTCCCTTTTTCCACTAAGTTCCTTACACAGTAGAAGCTATTGTCTTCCCTGTATTTTTTTATTACATTTAATCTTGTTGAGTACAGTGGTGAAGACTGGGCAATAATAACCTCTGGGACATTACATGATTTGTGTATGGGACCTTGATTGGAAGACCATTCCTTTTATCCTACTTGATTATTGTAGAATTGTTCAGCCCAGATCGTTGATGGCTCTATTTACTACTCTCTTCACCTTCAGGTATTGTTTAATTTAAATGGCAATAAACATATGTTTTTTTTCAAAAGAAACAATGCAGCAGCTGGCATGGCTAGCAAGGGATGTGAATGGCCCACTGCTATCCAATTATGGCTCTTTTTAACAACTTAAGTGCAGTTTTTTGGGTTCATTGTCTTGGCTTGCACTAGGGCCCTGGCATCCTTGCTATGACACAATGAGACTTTGTGTGTAAATGAGAAACAAGTATAATTACATTTATTAGGACAGCAATGTTTCCATGTTCCCTGTAATGAGAAGCACATTCCACCTCTCATAGAGGTTTATTACGAGTCTGGCTGTTCACGGACCGCCAGACTCACGGGGGCAGGGTAGTGGTGGTCTTCCGACCACTGCATTACGACCAGGGTATTTGGGATGCCCTGGGACCACCGCAACTGCCAGGGATCAGAGATCCCTGGTGGTGGCGAGGTGGTATTGAGGCCGCAATATGCTTTGTGGTGCCGCTGCGACCCCGCCAAGCATTTTAAGAGTTTCCTCACCGTCACACTTTTCATGGTCGGTGTGACTGCCATGTAAAGTGTGGTGGTGAGGAAACAGAGGGGTCACTACAGGGCCCTCTGCTGCCTCAAGTCAAGTGGATGCACATGGGGGCACAACATGTGCCCTCCTGAATGCATGTACCTGCATGGTATGGACTGCAGCAGTCCATGCAGTCCAGGTACTGCCTTTCAAGTTCCCATTGCGGTGCCTATTTCATAGGCACCGCCCAGGGAACACCAAAAAACTACCCGCTAGACAGAAGAAACCTCCTAATCTGGCGGGTGGTCAAAACATGGGTTTGACAGTGCGGGAACGAGGCGGTCCCGCTCCAGCAGCGCCAAACTCATAATAAGGCCCATATTCTTATGGAATTGGTTTGTTTCTAGAGCTTGACTACAGATAGCTGACTGTAGCTGCCTGCTGATGACAGGCCTATTGTATTTAATTCTGATTTAAGTTGGGCTTGTTTATGAAACCATGGCAAACTCTTCAGAAAGAAGTGCTTTGTGAAAAGAAGACTGAGGGCTCTCAAGCACAAGGAGAGAAACCTGTTCCACTTCCAGTTAGGAATGATGGTGTCTTTAAGGGGAAGCAGTCATCAGGCTTGCTGTAAGCGCTTCCCATCAGCTGAATTAGCAAAATCTATTTTGACAATGGCCAACTCAAAACTGGAATTTTGTGAATAACGTGTTTTTCATTTCAATGAGAAAATGTGTTGTGTTAAACATGCAGCATCTGATCAGCTGTGATTCCATTCAGTGCATGTTTCTAGCATGTTCTTCCGTTTTGGTCATGATGTTCTGATAATCAAGATTATTCAAAACACATTTGTAATTGTTAACTATCATTATGATTGCTATGTTTTACAAAACAAACAAGAACACTGTTTAGTTTTGGAGTTATTCCAAGGATGTGGTAAATACTATGACCGTTCCCTGTAAGATGTTTCTGTTTCCATCATTTGTTTATCTAACTATTTCCATAATTTCTGTTTTCAGATGGTTTTATTTCTTTCATAGAAGTGTGAAGTTTGGACAAGAGTAGAATGTGAATTCAGCTTCTTCTATTTCTTTCACATTATGGGTTCCGTCTCCTATTTCTTTCATAGACAGTGTGAAGTTTAAGACATGCATAAATGTACTGGAATTACCTGTTTCCTTTGCTTATTTAAGATAAATGTGATAATTGAGCTGGTGCATTTGTCAACATGACTGTCTTATTTCTGATTTAGTGTCTGCCAGTCCTATCATTTTTTTCAAAACAGTAACCAAGATAAGATTATACAGACAATCAGGTCCTATAAAAATAAAGTCATCGGATTTTAGGTCGGAGACAACATCACATGGGCAATCAAGACAGAAATGGCACCAGCACTGAAGTCTCCTGCAAAGCTCCTATGAGGCTACTGAAAAGAGGTTAGCCTTCACAGGCCAGTGCCAGTGCTGTTTTTTTTTGTCGAATGCCATATCCTTGGATCCTAGACATGGTAGGAGCTACTGTCCTGCTTTCCGTGTGCGATCATACCATGGAGAGGACTCACTGACCTCTTGTCTGTGCGCCACCATACCATGTTAGGAGCCACTTTAAATTCATGGGAGGCTACTGCCTTAGGCATTTTCGAAAAACAAAAAAAACACAGGGTTCATATGCATTTCGCCAATCCGGCCCTACTATTGGCCGAGTGTCTACTAACTAAGGGTGGGCGTCAAATTCCGTTCTGCTCACGGAATTGCGATATTTTGACATTTTCGCATTCCGCGGAGAGCTCGACAATGATAAAAACTTTCGCAATCCGCCGTGAAACGGAAGTATTTTTCTTGTTCGTGCTTTAAAAATGCATTCTCGTGCGTGCGATCACCTTACCGGGATCCCTGCGTTCGGCAACGAGTTTTCCAATCCGTTTGCGTGTGCGACGAGATGTTGATACCCAGTTGCGCTATCCCGTGAGAGTTCGTGATCGCGATCACGTCATTCTCCTCGCCATCAGACACCGCGGGAGTCTGCGATCGCGAACACGTCATTTTCCAGCGCGAGAGAGAGCGTGAGGTCGCAAACACGTCAAACTCTATCGCGAAAAAGACCATGAGATCGCGAACACGTCATTTTGGACGCGCCATCGACATCAGGCGGAAATGTGGTGAAGCTCGTGATCGTGAACAAGGCAAATTTTTGATTTTGAGAAGAATATTAACTCTAGCTGCATAAAACCTTCTCTAAATGATGATTTGGATGGAAAAAAAACTCCTCTGATTGACATTTGGCTGTCCTTTTTTGTGCAAGGAGTCCTTTTAAAAAAAAAAAACTTTTTGGGGGGGGGAAAGAGTGGGAGTGCCACAGAGTCTCCAACTTCCTGTTCCTGTCCATCAGGCTCCTCCCAGTGCTTTGCCCATCTCCTGTTCATTCTGCCTTTGGATTTCAGCTGGAAGGATCACTCTTTGTGTCTGCTGCATCATTATCATTGGATCTGAGGACTCTTGAATTTGATATTTTACAAGTAAGTTGGTGTTGTGTCTGTTTGATTGGGGGCATTGCAGTTGCTGCAACTACAATTTTGGTACTTATCATTCTTTTTTTTAAATTGTTGGGGGTAGCCAGTAGGCCCAGAGCTAGTCATGGGTGGGTGCATGATGAAGCAAATGTTCCTTTGGTATGTGTTGAATGTTTTTCAAACATCATTTAGGGCATGGATGGCATTGGATTGAGTTGGAAAATTTGTTTTTTGGGGGGGATTTCTGTTTTTGGGGGGGTGTTAAAGAAATGCCTTTGTTGTGTGTGTGCCTGGTGTATTGATGTGCACCCTGCAGACCTTGTTTTGCTCTGTGGATTTTCGTTTTTGCATTTTATTGCATTAAAAAGGCACAGCAGTGTGGTTTAGCATGCATCGTTTGCCTGGCTTCTTTATAAGCCTTTTGGCAGTTCATTGATTGCCAGGCCTCCAGCTTGTTGCTTGTGATTTGCGAGTGTGCATGTGGCTGTGGGCCTTTTCTGGTGGGAGTTATTAGTGTGCAGGTTTTGCCATATATATAGGCCTGCATGGTATTCCTTTGTGGCCTAGGCTGCTTGTTGTGGACCTGGCCATGAGGCTGGCGCCCATTTTGAAGGTAGGCAGTGTGTTTTTTGCAACAGGCCTGCATTGTCTGTCTTTTCTTTCTTGTAGTTGGGTGGGCTTGGCCATGTGGCTGGTGGCCATTTTGAAGCCTAGGCCTGCAAGCTTGTGTGGCCTTGTCTGCCCACGGGCCTGCCTTCATAAAGTAGGCTCAGAGCAGGCAGCCAGAAGTGCATTAAACAAGTGTTTATCTGTGTGTCCTGTTGAATTTAAACATCATGTAGGACATGGATGGCATTGGATTGAGTTGGAAAATGTGTTTTTGGGGGGATTTCTGTTTTTGGGGGTGTGTTAAAGAAATGCCTTTGTTGTGTGTGTGCCTGGTGTGTTGGTGTGCACCCTGCAGATGTTGTTTTGCCCTGTGGAGTTTCGTTTTTGCATTTTATTGCATTAAAAAGGCACAGCAGTGTGGTTTAGCATGCATCTTTTGCCTGGCTTCTTTATAGGTCTATTGGCAGTTCATTGATTGCCAGGCCTCCAGCTTGTTGCTTGTGAGTGTCCATGTGGCTTGTGGCCTTTTCTGGTGGAAGTTAATATGGGCCTGCATGGTTTTCCTATTGGCTTACTGCTTCCATCGTTCTCCTTTGCCAGCAGCAGCTCCCTTCCATTACATTTGTATTTTTGTGGTTGTTCTTATTTTTTCCTATCCTTCCTGAGAGTGTAGTGTGTGTGTATACTATACACAGTAAGTAGTATACCATAGCCCTTGTTGCCAAAGTCTCACAAATGGCTACACTATATCTTCTATTTTTTTGTTTGTACTTGTAGGAATTGAACCACAACAACAAATGCAACATTTCACTGATGTTCTTGTCCTGGCTTATTTGCTTTTAGGTGCACAAAAAGACACAGGAGGAGGTAGCTATCAACATCATCCATTGTACTGCCAGACAGAAGTCCTGCTGCGGACCACATCACGTCCAACTGTGACCACAGACATCTCTGCAACTTGTGCACCTGCGTCCTGTCTGACCTCTGAAGAAAATGGGACCAAAGAAAGGTACTAGGTCCTCCAGTACCAAGAAAGTTGCCGGTGAGAAGAAGGAACAGAAAAAGCAAGAGGCACTAACCACGACTGGTGTGCCGGCAAATGTCTTTTAGGGGACCAAAAAACACACGCCTGCAGCATCGTTGTCCGGCGGGAACCAACCTGGGAGCAGCACATCCGTACCAGCGGGCCAACCCCACCAACCTAGGCCCAAGCCCATGAGTGTCGCAGAGGTAGCCAGTCGACTAACGAGCAGCGATGTTGAAATGTCAGTATCGCAAAGTAGTACACAATCAACGCATGCGGCAACTCAGCAGATAAGTCTGCAGCAGCAGGCGCAGCCGCAAGAACAGCAACAGCAGGCGCAGCTGCAAGAACAGCAGCAGCAGCCGCAAGAACCGCAGCAGCTGCAAGAACCGCAGCAGCCGCAAGAACCGCCACAACAACAGCCCACAATAGTAGTTGGGGCATTTCAGGAAATCGAGCTTCCTGCAGACAAAGAGGGCCAAGCCACTGTTCAGAAGATCCATTGTCTTCCAGACCCCCAGCAAGGAGAAGGAGGGTTATTCCATCATCTTCTTCTTCAAGCCCCGCTTCTGATGATCTTGATGCCACTTGGAAGCCACCAGCTCAGTCTGAGAGTGATGCACGCCACAAGACAAGGCTAGTGAAAAGGAAGGTTCCAGAAAGCCTTAGAGTTATGGAGGTAGATGTACAAGTGGGAGATGATGATGATGAAGAGCCAATCATCATGGACATCACTCCCGGCCCAAAGGATATGGAGACCAACATTATTACCCTATCCAAAATGGCTGCAAGGGATGTAGCACAGATACCACCAACACAGGTAACACCACCACAACCTCCAGCTTCCATATTTTCATTTGCAAAGGAAAGGCAGGGACCTACATCCAGCTCAAACACCACCTCAGTAGGTAGTGGTAGATGTCGCAGTGTAGCTGCTCAGAGTCACATTCCAAGCACACCCTCCAGTTCATCTGGTATTGAAAGTGGCACATCCAGCAGCACCAGAAAGTTCTCCTCCCCAGTTTGGGACTTCTTTTCGGTTAGCAGTAAGGAGGAGAACATTGCTATATGCTCAATTTGTCGTCATGCTGTTCGGCGGGGTAAGCTTGGTACAAACTATGGTACCGGAGGCCAAACAAGTCATCTCAAAATACACCACACTATCGTGTGGGAGGCTCACCTACTTCGCTTAGAACAAGTAAAACTCAACCCATTGTTGTTGGGCATGAAGAATCGGGGAACGATATCGTTGTGGAAGGTGAACAAGAGGGAGACAATTCTAGCCCTGTCCCCAGTAGTGTAGTAGTACCGCCCATATCCTCCTCAGCAACATCTCAGTGGCACCACAGTAAGAGTCTGAGTCAGGCTGAGACACCAAGGCGACCAAGTAGTACTGCAATGATTATGAAACAAAGTGCGTCGTTGAGCCTAAGTGGGTTGAAGAAAACTGCCCCACAAAGGAAAATAATCCAGACTACCATTGACAGCATGCTTAGGTTGGAGGGGCAGTACCAACACAACCACCCAACGGCATGGTTGTACAATGCGAAGCTGGCTAAAATGTTAGCGCTGGACCTTCTCCCTTTTTCATTTGTGGAAGGGGTGGGTTTCCTTGAATTTGTGTCAACCATCTGCCCTAAAAGGAAGGTTCCCAGCCCGTCCTATTTTGCAAGAGTTGCTGTTCCAGCACTACATCATGATGTGCTGGAATTGGTTGGACAAGCTTTGCAGCAGAGTGCTGTTCATAATATCCACCTAACAACAGACATGTGGACCAGTTGCCAAGCCACTGATTACATGTGCATCACTGCACAATGGGTCTCATTTGTGAGGGTTAGAGATAAGCTATCTGAAGGTGCTGTTGGCGCAGCTGAGATTTTTAAAGCTACTCGGAAACATGCAACTGTATCCATG
Source organism: Triturus cristatus (assembly GCF_964204655.1). Lineage (NCBI taxonomy): Eukaryota > Metazoa > Chordata > Amphibia > Caudata > Salamandridae > Triturus > Triturus cristatus. The sequence continues at coordinate 1,119,200,151 of NC_140594.1, forward strand.
TTGACCATGGAGAAATCTCATACTGCTGTAAACATATTGGAAGGGTTTCAGAGCAAGGTTTTTGAATGGCTGCGCCCAAGAGGGCTTAAGATTGGTTTTGTTTCCACGGATAATGGCAGTAATGTACTTAAGGCCATGGAGCTTGGTTCCTATTTCAGGGTTCCGTGTTTGGCGCCCTGCATTAACATTATTGTTCAAGACTTTCTGAAAAAAAAAAGCCATAGTCAGCAACTTATTGACCATCTGCAGAAGAATATGCACTCAATTCAGCCAATCTTTTAAAGCTCGGAAGCAGCTGAGGATCATTCAATGTGACTATAGAAGGCCAGTCGAAGCACTCGTCCAGGAGGTGGCAGCACGTTGGAACTCAACTTATTACATGCTTGACCGTCTGTATGAGCAGTACAGGCCAATCAGTGAATATGTCATGCGAAGAGGGGATGCTACTGTGAAAGGCATGGACCAATGGTGCCTAGTTAAATGCCTAACTGAGATCCTTCTTCCTTTCGAGGTCTTCACATGTGAAGTCAGCAAGGAGGACTGTACTATGGGCCAAGCTATCCCATTGTTGTAAATGCTAGAGCATCAGCTGAAAGAGGTGTCAGAAGCATACAAAGATGTAGAGGAAAAAAAAGAAGCCTATGAGTTGGTGGAGAGTTTAGCTCGTCGCTTAGCTGACAATACAAGGGTGCAAAATAAGATTTTGTCACAAAAACATTACATTTGTGCCACAATTCTGGATCCACGGACAAAATGGGCACTGAAGACATTAATTCCTTTTTCAGAAATGGATGTTGCCTGGTTCAAAATGTGGATAGCTGAGTCAGCGAGTAAGTTGGAAAATGAATGGCTGCTAATTAAAAGCCCGCTAGATAAACCCACAACAAGTACTGCAGCAGGGCATCCAGCGTCAAGTTCAACTTGGGAGCCTGAGCGCAGTGCGTTTGGCTCAGAACACTCACCAACACTATCTACAACAGCAAGAGCTGTATCTTCAGGCCCAGTAAAATCGTTACAGGATTGGTATTTACAGCAAGGCATTGGTTAGTCCAGTGCTGATGCAACAAGAAAAGAGCCCGAAAAAGGTTTGCAGCACTGAACATTGAGCGGATGGTTCAGGCCTATCTGGATGACCCAACAGAGGTGTACATTGATCAAAACCCATTGAGGTATTGGTATGGGAAAAGGGCCCAATGGCCAGTGCTCAGCAGGTTGGCGATAAACTATCTGGCTTGCCCTGTCGCAAGTGTCTCTTCAGAACGTGTTTTCAGTGCTGCTGGTTCCATTGTAACAGTGAGAAGGACCAGTCTCTCACCTAAAAACGTGGCGAGGTTAACAATGATCAAAATGAATCAGCACTTTATACCACCGAATTACACAATACATGAATCAAGGGAGGAAGATGAGGACAGCGGCTCAGGTGACGGAACTGGTGTGTTAGATGATGATTACCTACTTCTGGTTGAACCCCCAGAGTTTGAGGACGAGCTATACTTCCCTGACAATTAGGCTTGCACTTCCAGTTCTTACTGTCTCCCTTCCCTCACTTATTTTCTTTTAGTGGTGTACCTGTCTTTCTGGTTAGAAACTTTGTATCACAACAAATCCATCACCACCGTCTTCTAATTGTTTGACTTTTGAATATTCACTGTTACTCATGAAGTATTACTCCCTTTCAATATGGCCTCCATTACCATTGCTGCATTCAGTGTCCTCCTTTTGTGTTTACTACCTTTATTGTACCCTATTGACGCACAGAAAGTATAGAAAATGTTATTGTGGACATGGTCGGCATCTTGACCAAGGTGCATGTTGGGCACCGAAACACGCTTGACGATAGTACTACTACCGTAGCGTCCATTAATCAACATTCTAACTACTCCGGAGTGCAGTGGTTTCCTTTTTGGATGTTTGGGAGCGGATATATATATATATATATATATATATATATATATATATATATATATATATATATATATATATATATAGATATATTAAACTCAGACCTATGAGACATAATTATACATGCGCTGTGTATACATAAGGAATTGAATTAAGCCTAACAGTTGACATTACTTGCACATTTGCGCTGGATGTAGTTTTCATATTTGTCAATGAAATCATTTACATTTTGCTTTTGTGCACCCAAAATCAGTATGTTTAACTAGCCACATTTCCGATCACACAGTCTGCTCTCTATGACCATTGCAAGCCTGATGGAGGGAGGAGGGCTATATATTTCAAAAACTTTTATGGCGCCAATTAGATTGACAAAGCCTGCTGGGCAGGCGAAACGCGTCCCTTTTTATGCAGGGGCTGTGGGAGACCTGAACTAACAATAAAGAAGTCTTATATCTACATACCTTGAGTACGTGCCTCTTCGTTTTGGAGCAGGATTGTTTACTTTAATAAAATTCAGCGTCAGCGGTCGGCGCTGTACACGTACCACCAGTCGATTTGGGCTCTACTTTCGACTGCAATTTGCTGGAGGAGCATGGGAGTGCTATGCGGTAGAGTCCCTAGAGAGTCCGCCGGGAAGAGGAACAGGGACGACAGCTGTGGAGAGTCTGGATTGCCGAGCGGGGGGGTCTTTGTGACTGTCAGCACGTGTGTCTGTTCTCTGCTGCAAGAAGTGCCTTGTCCAGAATACTGACGCTCTTTGGTGACTGGGCACTGTGGCTGTGAGTGCATAAGCGGTGAGGTGTGTTGGACATATCTCATTTATTTCCATCGGTCTCCTCCAACCCCGTGTGTATGTCGATAGCAAAGACAGATCATGTGCTGCCTAACCAAAAGTGACATTTGCGATGTTTCCAGTGTACTTATTTGAAATTTGAGCTTTCATTCCTTTGTGCAATAATCACTCGGTTAAGAACATTGTCATCTCATATAATGTTTGCACTTTCGGAATGACACTGACTATTTTTTCTTTGTGGACATCGAAGCTGCCTAAAGGGATTATGGGGCACGTAGTCCCGCTGAGAAGAGTAGCTACCACCCAGAGGCCGGCATTTTGTCGTAATTATTCATAGCATATGCAATCAGAGCCCCGTGGACTTGTTACCAACCCTGCATGCTTTTACTCCGTGTGTCCGCTTTTGCATGCATTTAAAAACACAGTGAAATCCAGTTCCGTTCAAAACAATACTTTTATTTACCTGACCGGGTAGTTTCTGTGCTGTTTGGTCACGAGGAAATGAGGGATAATTCAAACATGCATTGTCTTGTTGTAGCATCTTCTGCATTTGAAGCAGTTTTAATCTTTGCAGTCTTTTTTCTGCAATTAATCGGCAGACGATTTTGAGAGCATTCACGCCATTCTTTTAAATTTCCATAAAGCACCTCGGCACGTCATTATGACTTGCTTAAACTCAGACCTATGAGACATAATTATACATGCGCTGTGTATACATAAGGAATTGAATTAAGCCTAACAGTTGACATTACTTGCACATTTGCACTGGATGTAGTTTTCATATTTGTCAATGAAATCATTTACATTTTGCTTTTGTGCACTTGTTAAAATCAGTATGTTTTACTAGCCACATTTCCGATCACACAGTCTGCTCTCTATGACCATTGCAAGCCTGATGGAGGGAGGAGGGCTATATATTTCAAAAACTTTTATGGCGCCAATTAGATTGACAAAGCCTGCTGGGCAGGCGCAACGCGTCTCTTTTTATGCAGGGGCTGTGGGAGACCTGAACTAACAATAAAGAAGTCTTATATCTACATACCTTGAGTACGTGCCTCTTCGTTTTGGAGCAGGATTGTTTACTTAGATATATATATATATATATATATATATATATATATATATATATATATATATATATATATGTATATATATATATATATACATATATATATATATATATATATATATTTATATATATTTACCTACTGGCGGTTGCCAGTAGGTAGTTATAGTTATAACCTAGTTTCCATAGGAAAAGCATTTTTTGATTTACTAATAATTTTGGCGTCGTTTGATGAATCTTCCTGAAATTCTCCAGAAAAAAAGTCTATCCAGGTCAGCTCTTAATGTGAAAGTTTGGGGGTGATTCGTCAAGCGGGGCTGAGAAAAAAGGGGGGGGTCCCAAAACTAGTTTTCTCCATGTTAATTTCCATAGGAAATTGTGTGACGAGCTACAGCTCGAACTGCTGAACGGAATTTCCCCAAATTTGGCAATAAGGTAGAGCTTGGTTCAGAAAGCGACCTTTTTTTTAAATGGTGTAAATCCGTTCAGTAGTTTTTGAGAAATTCAAACAAAAATCTATTTCGCATAGGAAACTTTGTGCAAGGCTACAGCCAAAACTGCTGAACAGAATTACCCCACATTTGGCAAAAAGGTAGTGCTTGGGTCAGAAAGCGACCTTTTTAAAAATGGTGAAAATCTGTTAAGTAGTTGCTGAGAAATTAGAAAAGTAAAAGTTTCGATATCTGGGCAGAGCCTAAGACGCGTGTGTGAGCTTCACTGTGATTGGCTGCTAGTAGTCCAAACCAGGAAGTGTTGGCAGCCATCTTGTGGCTTGGTAGAAGTGAGTCACCCAAAAACAGAGAAACAAAGGTAAAAAACAAGAGAAGGGGCAGGGTAGAAAAACCCTGACCCCCTAGGCCTGCTGAAGGGGTCCCAGAAGGACCCCTAGGGCCCAAAAAATCATTAAAATAATCGGCAAAATATTCGCATTGGGGTCGCGGGTTCTCGCGTTTTATGTTAATGAGGCCCTTGGGTGGGCTAGGTTCCGGGGGTATTTCTTAAAAAAGAATAGCAGGGGTTGCGGGGGTGTGCTGGGATCCGCGCAGCCCCGGGGCTTCACTCATGTTGGAAGGAGGGTTGCACGGCCCCCCTTCTGGAGCCTTCTATGTACTTGTAACTTTGGCTCCGTTTGATGAATCTTTAAGAAATTATCCAAAAAGTTTCTTTTTTTTTGATTAGCTCTTATATTGAAAGTTTGGGGGTGAATGGGTGTAGGAGGGGCTGAGAAAAAAGAGGGTCCTAAAACGTGTTTTCTACATGTAATTTCCATACGAAACTTTACAGAAGACTACAGGTGAAACTGCTAAACGGAATTATGCCAAATTTGGCAGGGAGAAAGGTGACGGTCCAGAAAGCACACTTTTGTTTAAATGGTGTAAATCCGTTCAGTAGGTTTTGAGAAATATCAAATTTTACAGATATCGATATCTGAGAATTCTGACATGTGATTGGCTGAGGGGTTACAAGCACCAGCTTGTGGCTTATTGGCTGTGAATGGTTGAAACCAGGAAGTGTTGGCAGCCATTTTGTGATTTACTCCGTCAGCTCCCATCTCTCCGTGTAGAAGCCGTTGGGTTTGTAGTTTTACCACTGCGAGGCAACACTAGCATCTGTGTCTGTGTGAGATATGCCTTTCACGCTGCCTATCTTCAAATCACCAGGTCGCGGCTATGCCTTTAGAAATCCGTCCGTCGGCTCGGAGCTCTGTGAGTCAGTCTGTTGGTACGATCCCGTACACTACACAAAGACTACCCAAACACCACTGCACTACCCTAAACCCTAAAATACTACCCCCAACACAACCCCCTACACTACCCAAACACCACTGCATTGTCGTAAACCCTAAAACACTACCCCTAGCAGGACCCCCTACACTACGCAAACATCACTGCAGTACCCTAAATCCTAAAACACCATCCCCAGCACGACCCCCTACTCTACCCAAACACCACTAGACTACCCTAAACCCTAAAACACTACTCCCATATGACCCCCTACACTACACAAACACCACTGCACTACCCTAACCTCTAAAACACTACCCCCAGCACGAACCCTACACTACCCAAACACCACTGTTCTACCCTAAACCCTAAAAGACTACCCCAGCACGATCCCCTACAGTACACAAGCACCACTGCAGTACTGTAAACACTAAAACACTACTCCGAGGACGAGCCCTACACTACACAAACACCACTGCACAACCCTAAACCCTAAAACACTACTCCCAGCATGACCTCTTACACTACCCAAACACCACTGCATTTTCGTAAACTCTAAAACACTACCTCCAGCATGATTCTTACACTACCAAAACACCACTGCACTACCTTAAACCCTAAAACGCTACCCCCAGCATGAACCCCCAAACAGTACACAAACAGCACTACACTACTCTAAATCCTAAAATAGTACTTGCTGCATGACTTCCCACACTACACAAACACCACTGCACTGCCGTAAACCAATAAAACACTACTCCCAGCATGACCTCCTACACTACCCAAACACCACTGTACTGCCGTAAACCCTAAAACACTACTCTCAGCATGACCCCCTACACTACACAAACACCACTGCACTACCCTAAACCCCCAAACAGTACTCCCAGCATGATCCCTCACACTACCCAAACATTACTGCATTGTCGTAAACTCTAAAACACTAGCAACTCGATTCTTATTCTACCCAAACACCATTGCACTACCTTAAACCCTAAAACGCTACCTCCAGCACGAACACCCTACAGCACACAAACACCACTGTGCTACCCTAAAGCATAAAACAGTACCAGTCCGTCGGTTCTCAGGTCTGCGAGCCATCGTGTCCCTAGCTGTACAAGTGCAAGCCAGTCCGTTAGGTGATAGGTGTGTCGCTGCTAACAGGGCCGCTGGCCCATTGGTGTCCCTTTGCGAGTTAGATCCGAGCTCTCCCTCTGCGAGCCAGCACGCTGGTGCGCGTTTGCGAGCCGACGGCCTGTAGCTCTCCCTGCGCGAGCCGACGGGCCGCAGCTCTCCCTCTGTGAGCCTGCCCAACGGCCCACAGGTCTCCCTGTGCTAGTTGGATCGCAGCTGTCACTCTGCGAACCGATATTGGGAATATAAGGCGGCTCTAAAAAGAGCTCTTGTGTTTATTATTTGGAGCTACATATAAGTGCGGATGCACAGCTTCAGGTTATTCAGAAAACACTCGATTTCCCTGATCTGTGAAGTGTATTCCATCACTTCTGTAGATATCAGCCATACCAAACGTATGTTGTTGTTGTAGATCAACCCCATTCTATGGTTCCTGAGGTATGCAGACACAGCTTTGTTGACATTCTCCCTAGATTTTTCAATCTGAGGACAAAATTGGTTTGACCATTTCCACTTCTGTCTTTGGCATGTATTGGAATATAGAAAGACAGTTTGATGCAAAAGCAACATCAATTGTTGAAAGTTGACTTTCATTAGCATTTCCAAACCTACACCGGTCAATGTGCCTAGGTCGTTTCCACCACAGTGCACAATCATGAGGTCAGGGTGTTGGAGATGCAAACAGGTTTTAACCAAAGTCAACAATTGGTACCACTTCAATCCTCTCTGTCCAAACCATTTAATGTCCATATTTTGTAAACCTAGGGCTAAATCAATACGTCTCTGTTCTGCATACCTCTTGCACCAAAAAACATAGCTATGTCCTACGATCCACACTAGCATTTTGAAGGTATGGCTGGGAAGTATGGATAGATGTCTGTAGCTCATGCAGTCCGTTCGTAGAATAAGAGATATGTTTAAAGGTGGGGAACTACTTTTGTTTCTCATTCAAAACGATAACTGATTGGGAGATGAAAAGCATTGTTTTTTTAAAAGTAGGGTGCACATTTGTTTTGTGGAAAAGCATCTTTGTTATAGGGTAAGAAAAAGCAGTTTAAACGTGGAGTACATATCATAGGATGAAATTTGGTCAACTCATCCACACCTGCTACTTGCATTTGGAAGGCACTGTTCAAACTTAAAACAATCGTGAACTTTTAACCTGCACGTGCCGTTAAATGTTCGAGGAAATGTTGTAAAAAAATATCGTTAGGTTTAAAAAAAATTATGAACTATTAACCTGCATGTGTTGTAGAATGTTCTAGAAAGTGTGTTGATAGAATACGTTGCACTTCTTACTTCTATGTGTCCTTGAATATTAAAAAAACTGTTTATATGGAAAATTCAAAAATAACCAATAGAGAGAAGTTTTGCAATCTAAAAGAACCAAGGAACTATTCTAATTTGTTCTTTACATGTATTTATGTGCGGAGTAACAAAATTACAGACACAACAGCACCAGGAAGAGGAACAAGCAGGGAGTGGGGGGACGAGGGTAGAAGCGCACAATGGCATACATGCACAATTAAGTACAGCACAACTACAGACAAACCATGGCCAAAATGAAACACACAAACAAGGAGCACAAGTCACACAACCCGCCAACATCACACCACTGAACAAGCACAGAAGTGAAATCCACACTGCCTGAAAGGGAGAAGGGTGAACAAAACCTCACATGAAGGGACATCTCACACACAATGCAGCACACACACATTGGAAGCAGAGCACACCATCATCCAACACAATGTTGTCCAAACACAGACTGTTGCACAATCGAACACAGGACACAAATGCACTCGCCTGTGGCATATAAACGTCCAAAAGCATCAGTACGAAACAGGCACATGAGCACGCATAAGTACAAACCCACAGTCTGGATGGGGTAGTAATTCATGTATGGCAGGCAGCTAGACAGTTCGTGAAACACACATTGGCATACAACACATTTGGAGACAAGTGAAAATGTGGAAACTTTATTTTAAAAAGTGCGTGTCAGTACGGCCAAGAGTAGTGCCACGATATGCAGACAAATGCAGCAGAATGCCTGAATAAGGAACGAAGGAAAACGTACATGTTCACCTCGAGATAGTCCATCATCAACACACGTCAGTGTCAAGCAGCGTTGGTTGTCCACGCCTTGGACACGCCAATGCAGCCATGTCCACTGTCGTCTTGGGACATGTGAGCAGACACACCACGTGCAATGATGTGGTGGGACAAGTGCAATGTGGCACATCGAGTTGTGGTTGCAGGTACCTTGCGGGTACCTTGTCGTCCATGAACGCGAGTGCAGCTGCGTAAGCCACTATCTCTAATGAGTGATGGTTGGCCACAATATTTGACACGTTGTTGACGTAATGCATCAGCTGACCGGGACTGATGTGCTGACTCCAACCACTGTACCCAATGTGCACCAAAGCAAAATCGGGAAGTGGGTCAATTTGCTCACTGCATACTACGACACGTGCGATCTCCCAGGCCCAGTTCCCAACATGCATGCAAAACATCCATGTATGCCATAAACTGGCATCACCATGACACTCCTGGTCGTGGGCCAACAGGGGGCACACACACCCGTTGTAATCCATGTCAGCTACCCACACTTTAGAGAGGCACACGTCCATGCACGACTCGGATAGGCACGTGCGACATTGCAATACAGGTTGAATGCTGGTGATGTCCACAATGCGGAAGCTCAGCTGGTAAGTGATCTGCAGCACATGCAGTAGATGTGCAAGGTATAGGTGGACGTAAATGGAGTCGACCATGTGTTTCGGGATGCCCTGCCATTGCGTCAGTGGCTCTGCTTGTAGCTGCACTGGCTTGCCATGTGCCAGTCTTGTGGATGAAATGGCACAGCTTGGTGCAATGAGCCGGGTCTGTGTGCAATGGGTGCAGGGCAGGGTTGTGGTGGGAATACGTGTGAAGGCCATTTCAAGCACACTAACTATGACGAAGGACTTTGGAGTGTGGGATGTGTACTTGTTGTTCTCAAATCGGGAAGTGCGTAGTGTGGGAGACAGATGCAAATATTATCGTATGTGTCAGGGGGGTTGGCCACTTGCAAGTTCCTTTTTGGAGCAGCAGATGTGTTAGCGCAATATAGCTCAGACAAAGAACCTTTCATCCCTACAGTAACTTCTCCAGCTGCATTCATACAGGATGTGTACAAAAGCCGGTCATGAGTGTTGTGGTATGTCTGCAACCCTGGTCATCATGGATGAGATGCCCAGCACGTGGCACATGGGCGGATTCACTGTGTGTTACGTTGCCAAACAGCTGCTCCTCCCTCCCACAAGCCCCACACTTTTGTGCCCTGCGCTGTTGTATCCTGTGCACTCCTACGACACACCATTGTAATGCCTATTTGCGCATGTCCTGCGTCATTACAATTACACTGTGACACTGCCGTTTGGAGGTGGTGCATGCCACTTTACAACATCGACTGCTGCTACCCTTGTGGTGGCCACACCTGAACACAGAGACACACTTACCGCACTTCTTGCACACGGATATGTCCGAGACACCCCGTTCCCCTTGCCGGATAGGCACACCCTTGCGCTGACCTGTGTACGCCGGACCAGCACACGCTGCTTGTGCATGCAGGAGGATGCGTGCATAGCTACATGTCCAGGCTCACTGCCAACTCTGAGGTGACATGGTAACATCCGCTGAAGACAGCACACTGTGATATTGCAAGGTCCGTGACCATCATGCTAACACAATGACCACACGAACACACTTGCTCAGATGCGGGTTCGGGGGGCGTTGCCGGTCCTGGGGTTGTTGCGATGAGTGTTGTAGTCCTCATGGGTATCCGTTTATCATGCTCATTGACTCTATGGCATCTATGGGTGTTCTGGTGTGGTAAAATCCCTGGTGCTAACGCGGCTTATTGCCGAAATTTGTTTCGCATCGCAGTTTTTGCCTTTCGTTGTGAAAGTTGCGATGTGGTTTTTTCGTGTACAGAAAAATAAACGAACTGGGCAGTGTATCTCGTCAAGATCCAGCACCTGACCCATGATTCCCAATCAATATAAATACCATGAGATTTATTCATTGATTTTGTGTGTACACTGTAAATGCACCCACCACTACCACAGTGCAATTCAATACAGGATTTTAGTATTTAGATTAAATCGCAAAGGTGCACTTCGTGTGTTTTTGCACTGGAATGCCTGCTCTGCATCTCATTATCAGCACTTGAATGCAACTAAACTTGAGATAAATCTAACACACTATTCAGAAGCTGGTGAAAACTGCAGACATCACACGTATTCCCGCGATAACTGCCCCAATATTTAACACCATGGTGAACACCACCAAATAACAGTAATAAGAACGAGAAAGAGTCATACAGCACTTAAGTAACAACCAAAAACTTTACTGATTTTTTTTTTCTTTTTCAAACTTTATTTTTCCATTTACGTATATATAGAGGATATACTACATTTAACAAACTCAACACAAAACAACAAGGCGGAAGACTCCTGTTGGGTCCATCAATGTCGACGACACAGCCTGGAAAATAAAGCACAAAATAAGGATGTGTGTAATGCGCATATCAAAGGAGTCACAGAGAAAGAGAGAAGGAATAAAAATCCAGAGCGAAAAAGAGAGGGAAGGAAAGAAAGGGAGTGAGAAAGGGAGAAGGGAGAGAGAGTGAGAGAGATAGAATGAAAGGAAGGAAGAGAGTGAGAGAGAGAGTGAAGAGAGGGAAGTGAGAGAGAGAGAGAGAGAGAGAGAGAGAGAGAGACACTGCCACCCCTGTTCATCCATGACCAAATAATTACCTGCTGCCACCGGAGTGTCTACCAGTGGGCACACCACGTCCCATGAAAGCTCCAGTGCCTGGTCCAGCCACCATGGCTTAGTGCACATTATGTGGACCCGCACCGCGGCCCAGCAGATCCTACACATGTCGCTGAGTCCTGAGTCATCAATGGCGGAGACCACATCAGCTTTTGGTGCCGCTAACCCTATGCAATGAAAGGCAGCGCCACATGGTGGTAGGCTGCTGACGGCCATAAAACTTAGGGTGCGACTAACCTTGTGCAACTCAAGTCCACGCCACGTGGTGGTAGGCCCCTGGCGGCCACATCAGCTTCGGGTGGCACTAACCCTGTGCAACTCAAGTTCGCGTCACGTGGTAGTAGGCCGTTGATGGCCACATCAGCTTTGGGTGGCACTAACCCTATGCAAGTCAAGTCCGCACCATGTGGTAGTAAGCCCCTGACGGCCATACAGCTCAGGGTGCAACTAACCCTCTGCGCAACTTTCATGGACTCTTTATGATTGAGACCCGTGGAGCGTCCGCCATCCAGTCACCACCGGTAATAAAGGATGTGACGTTGTCGATGCATTATATTTGCGTGGTCACATGGCCTGTGACGCATGTGCCAGATGGGCGTGGTGTGTGTGCAAACCTGCCCTCAGGGAGTGGCCATGACATGTTGACAACTAGACCACTGACCTGCACACCAACAGCGAGTACGCCTGCGACAGGTAGCTATGTGGGGGGGTGACAACGTGTTTTCTCAATGGATTTTCCATAGGAAACTTTAGACAAGGCTACAGGTCAAACTGCTGAACGGAATTACTCCAAATTTGGTAGGGAGAAAGGTCTTGGTCCAGAAAGCTCGCTTTCTTGCATCGAGTGAAAATATAAAAGAAAGGTCCCGGGGGCAATTTAATATACCGGAGCTCTGTCTGTGCGAGACAACCCTTTCACGTTCCCTCTGCCCAACATCACCACTTTGCAGCTATGCCGTTAGAAGCAAGTCCGTCAGCTTGCAGCTCTCTACCTTTGTGAGCTAGTACACTGCTTTGCCTGTACCTCTGCGAGCTACTACGCTGCTGTTCGTTTGGGAGCGGACGGCTCGTAGTACTGCGTCTGTGAGTCGAGTGGATGGGCCGCAGTTGTCCCTCTGCGAGCCTGGGTGCGAACTGTTCATAAGTCACACTACATAAGCATTGAAAAGCCAATTTGTGATTCAGTCCGTCAGCTGGCATCTGTCCGAGGCATTTCTGAAAACATACCGGAGTTCTTTCTGTGAGAGATACCCCTTTCACGCTGCCTCTCCCCACATCAGCAGGTAACGCACATTACCACGTACCCCCTACAACCTTCTTGGGCCCAGAATTGTCCGTCTGTAGTTGGACAAACAAGATTCTTAGTCATGTACAGATTTACATATCAAACATTTTATTTAAACAAAACAACAACAAATAAAACTGAAGGGAGTTTGGTGCTGTGGTCGCTGCCACGTAGTTGGGGTCACTTCCATTCAGGACTCAGGACACAGTTCCACATGTGGGATTGGCTTGTATTGAACAGGGTTAGTGGCACCACGTGTCACGCCTTGTGTTGTACAGGGTTAGTGGCACCACGTGTCGCCGGCCTTGCATATGGAAATATGGCTGACTGATCAAAGGGAGTCTGGTGCTGTGATCGCTGCCACGAAGTTGGGGTCACTGTTATTCAGGACTCAGGACACAGTTCCACATGTGGGATCGGCTTGTGTTGATCAGGGTTAGTGGCACCACGTGTCGCGGCTTGTGTTGAACAGGGTTAGTGGCACCACGTGTCCAAAATTCGAATTGCGAGCTCTGCTGCCCGCAGTGTAGAGTGTTATTGAGTATTTGTTTGCACTTGAAGATTAATTTGGTGAATGTACTAAAGCTATAACTGATATAAAAAAAGTTCTTGAAGCAAGGATACTAAAAGGATATTATGTGGGTTTTCGGCCTGTGATAGTTACTTGCCTAGTGGACTCTGTAATTAATGAATCAAGATTTAATTTTAATTGTGAGCCCTACTGACCGCAGTGTAGGCGTTTCATGAAAAGATGAAATATGTACGAATACACTGTTGAAGTGTATGAGCCTGTGATGCTGCTTGGTGCGGATGGGCCGCACTGGGAGCAATGTCTCTTGCCTACTGCGTCATCTGCAATTGTGACTGTATCTGAATTGTGAGCCCTGCTCACTGCAGTGTAGGCCAGAGGTAGCGGTGAGCAAGGGCCCACAGCCATGTGCATAGGTTGGTGGCCCCACCGGCCTGCGTAGTTTAGGTTCAGTGGCACCATGTGTCGCCGGCCTTCCATATGCAAATACGCGTCACTAATCGAAGGGAGTCTGGTGCTGTGATCGCTGCCACGAAGTTGGGTTCACTGCCATTCAGGACTCAGGACACAGTTCCACATGTGGGATCGGCTTGTGTTGAACAGGGTTAGTGGCACCACGTGTCGCGCCTTGTGTTGTACAGGGTTAGTGGCACCACGTGTCACCGGCCTTGCATATGTAGATATGCCTAACTTATCAAGGGAAGTCTGGTGCTGTGGTCGCTGCCATGGATTTGGGGTCACTGCCATTCAGGACTCAGGACACAGTTCCACACTTTGGGATCGGCTTGTGTTGAACAGGGTAAGTGGCACCACATGTCGCGCCTTGTGTTGAACGGGTTAGTGGCACCACGAGTCGCGGCTTGTGTTGAACAGGGTTAGTGGCACCATATGTTGCGGCTTGCATTGAATTCTGCCTCAATAAGGCCACGTGGTGATGACTTGTGGTGCAGTGAGTTAGAAGTACCTTTGGCGCTGGGCGTGTACGTACCGTGCAATGATGCGTGGTCCGGGGGGGCGCATTCGGACCAATGTCTTTTGACTATTGGATTCTGCCTCTATTAGATTTTCAAGTGATAGTATGCCTCACTGTTGACATAAAACTGTTCACTCTTCCTTGTGATGACTTATGGTGCACTGAGTTAGTAGTACCTTTAGCCCTCAGCGTGTAGGTACCCTGCGATGATGCGTGCTCCGGGGGGGCCACACTCAGACCAATGTCTTTTGTCTATTGAATTCTGCCTCAATAAGGGCACGTGGTGTTGACTTGTGGTGCACTGAGTTAGTGGAACCTGAAGCACTCAGCGTGTGTGCACCCTGCGATGATGCTTGGTCCGAGAGGGCCGCACTGGGAGCAATGTATCTTGTGTACTGGACTGCATCATCTGCAATCGCTACTCCATGTGAATTGTGATGCCTGCTGTCCGCAGTGTAGATCGAAGGCAGTAGTCTGTACAGACATAAGTCTGTGGTGCTGTGCCGCTGGGTTTGCAGGGGGCCTGTGTCGAGGAGACCCGCGGTCATGGCGGCAGCCTCGTGGCAGGGTGAGGCCCGCCGCTCTGGCACAGTCGTTGGTCTTCACAGTTCACAAGTGAACCACGCCCAGAGCCCCGGCCTATTTATTCACACTCCTACGCTGAAGTGGCGTACGTCGGAGCAGCCCACTCCAGTTACGCTTATGCTTACAAGGGGGACAACACAGCTACATGACTGAGATCTTCCCTAGTGTTTGACGTAACATGGTTGGGTCCACTGTCCACAACACTACAAGCACCAGTGGTATTTGTACAGATGGAGAGGTGTGTGTTCTGCATACTGGGATGTGTCCAGCACATCACCGCTACACTTTGCATTGTGTGCATTATTATTCATGGGTGAATTGCTTCCTTCACATATAGTTTGTTCACACCTGTCCCAATATTCAGCTATTGTGTGGCTGAGGGGCCATGCCGTTTTCGGAAAGTTCGCTGTCTTGTTCTGTGCTGCCACGGTGGTAGAGGGGGTGGGGTCCTGGGGGTGGTGGTGGGTGTTGTGGCGTTCTTGGGTGTCAGAGCTGCTTGATAAGTAGGTCTATGACGTGTTGGCCTTCAGATGTGGCTCTGGGCAGGGCTCCCTTTCAGACTGTATGTAGTTGTTTAATATTTAAAAAACAAGAAGACATTATATAGTTTAAATAACAAATAAAAAAATTACAAAAACTACTTTTAGGATGTTAAAGTTACAAAATATCACATTTGTTTTCAAAATTACTGAACATTCTAATTAGAAATTAGTATTTAAATAACCTTTGAAATTCACAGTCTCAGGAACATAGTTAGAAATTAGTATTTTAAAAAAACATTCAAATTTACTGAAAAAACGATTGCCACATTTCCCAACATTGAGCTATTATATGGCTGAGGGACCATGCCGTTTTTGGAGGGTTCGCTGTCCTGTTCTGCACTGCCTTGGTGGTAGTAGGGAGAGGGATGGTCCGGTGGGGAGGTCCTGAGGGGTGTGGCAGTGGGTATTGTGTCCTTCTTAGATGTCGGAAAAAAACTATAAGTTAAATGAACATTATAATTAGAAGTCAGCATTAAAAAAAACATTGAAGTTCACTGAAAAAACCATAGGTTTCAGGCATGTTATAGATAGAAATTAACATTTAAAAAACCTTAGAAATTCACTGAAAAAAACATAGGTTTCAGGGACGTTATAGTTAGTTTTACATTTCACTCATACAAAACGATAAAAACTCCACCTTTATAGTTAGTTCAGCTAACTATAACTAGCACCCCCGCAATGCACTGCTGAGGATGTCACATATTACATCATTCATGACATGGTCAGTGACATCACTGATGATATCACTGATGACATCTCAAATGACATCACTGATGACATCACTGTTGACATCCAGTGAATGTGGTTTTCTTTCAAATTTAAATATGTATTATATATATATCTACCAAGCTGTACTGAAGAATGAATGGATGTATAAGTATCTGGATGGAGGATTTAGTAGGTGTGTGACTGCCTGTTTAAGTAAAAAAATTATTATTATATATAGATATATCTATATATAGATATATATATAAATTCACTAAAAAAAACAGAGGTTTCACACACGTTATGGTTAGGAATTAGCATTTAAAAAACCTTGCAAATTCACTTAAAAAACCATAGGTTTCACACACGTTATAGTTAGGAATTAGCATTTAAACAACCTTGCAAATTCACTTAAAAAACCATAGGTTTCACACATGTTATAGTTAGCTGGACATTTCACTCATAAAAAACCAATGAAATTCCACCGTTATAGTTAGTTCAGGTAACTATAACTCACGCGACCGCAAGCCACTGCTGATGACGTCAGATATTACATCACTGTATTTAGACACTTATTTGCCCATTTATTCTTCCACTAACCTTTAGATATACATATATAAAAAATATTTACTTTACAGAAAGACACATATTCACTGGATGATGTCATCAGTGATGTAATATCTGACGTCATCAGCAGTGGCTTGCGGTCGCGTGAGTTATAGTTACCTGAAATAACTATAACGTTGGAATTTCATTGGTTTTTTATGAGTGAAATGTCCAGCTAACTAGAACATGTGTGAAACCTACAGTTTTTTAAGTGAATTTGCAAGGTTTTTTAAATGCTAATTCCTAACTATAACGTGTGTGAAACCTATGGTTTTTTAAGTGAATTTGCAAGGTTTTTTAAATGCTAATTCCTAACTATAACGTGTGTGAAACCTATGGTTTTTTTAGTGAATTTGTACGGTTTTTTAAATGCTAATTTATATATGTAATATTTTTTTTTCATATATTTATTTTACAATAAACTACCTATGTATATAGTTATAGAATGACTGTATCCTGTAATTTGGAATGGCTCACCATTTTTCTTGTGAATTTGGATAAAGTCGAACAGCATAGTTAATATCATCTATAAAATTATAAACAGTTTCCAAAGTGTTTTATTTTTTTTATGGTTTTTCACCGTGCGCACACCGTGTGATTTTTTTTTAAACCGCACCGTGCGCGCACCCCGGGATGTTTTGTAAAAAAAATAAAATGGTTTTTTTCACCCTTCATGGTCCTTCAGGGACCCCCTGACAAAGGCTAGGGGGTCAGAAACTCTCTACCCTGCCCCCTTTTCACGCTCTTATATGGTTTTTTTAGGGTTTTTCACCGTGCGCGCACCGTGCGCGCACCCCGCGATTCTTTTTAAAAAAAATAAAATGTTTTTTTCACTCCTCTGAGTCCTTCTGTGACCCCCTGACAAAGACAAGGGGGTCAGGAACTGTCTACCCTGCCCCCTTTTCACGTTCTCCACCTTTCCTTTTCAATGCGACAGACAAAATGGCGGCCGACACTTCCTGATTTCGACTGATTCGAACGTTGACTGACATCTAACAACCAATCAGAATTACGCTTGCGCACGGCACCGTGCGCACATCGTGCACACACGGTGCGCGCCTATAAATATATATGTACTTTTAAATGCAATTTTCTCAGGAAATACTGAACAGATTGACTCCATAAATGCAAAAGGCACTTCCCTGACCTGAGGACTACCTCTGTGCCAAATTTCAAGAAATTCTGTTCAGCCGTTCGGGCTGTACCTTCGACTAAAGGTCCTATGGGAAAATGCATGGGGAAAACGCGTTTTGGGACCCCCCTTTTTTCTCGGCCCCCGCTTGACGAATCACCCCGAGAATTTCAGGGTAGGATTCGTGCAGGCAACTATAACTCACGCGACCGCAATCCTCTGCTGATGCTAATACTGCATTTAGACACTTATTTGCCCATGTCTTCTTCCATACATTTTTAGCTATACATATATTACAAATATTTTTTTTTCATAAAGACACATATGTCATCAGCAGAAGATTGCGGTCGCGTGAGTTATAGTTGCCTGCACTAACTATAACGGGGGAATTTCATTGGTTTTTTATCAGTAAAATTTCCGCTAACTATAACATGTGTGAAACCTATGGTTTTTTCAGTGAATTTGCAAGGTTTTTTAAATGCTAATTCCTAACTATAACGTGTGTGAAACCTATGGTTTTTTCAGTGAATTTGTACGGTTTTTTAAATGCTAAGTTACTTTACGCCATTCGTGGCGTGCGCGCCCACTTAACGCAGTTCGTTCCGTGCGCGCACGGTGCGCTTCGCGCACCGTGCGCGCACAGTGAGCACGCGGTGCGCTTCGCGCACCGCGCGCCCACTTTACGCAGTTAGTGCCGTGCACGCACGGTGGGCACGCGGTGCGATGACAAAGCAAGAAAGCACGTCAACAAATCTGTTTCTGCTTTCCTCCGTGACTATGGTATGGGTGCCATTTACCACAACAACTTGCGTTATGACATGCAAGACATTTATAGAGGAGATGGTGTGCACTTCAATGATGAAGGGAACAGAGTCTTCCTCTTGAACCTTAGACTCTGCATCGGTACTTACTTGTAGGTACCACTAAAAAATCATTCCATAAACACAACGGCTCTTTTTAGAGCCCCCTAATATCTAAACACTTAAATCTGATTTTCATTTTTTTTTTTTTTTTTCCTACCGTACGCTTACCGTAAGCTTACCGTACGCGTACCCCGTGATTTTTTTAAAAATCAATAAATGTTTTCTTTGTACTTTTCTGTCCTTCTTTGACCCCCTTACAAATGTTAGGGGGTCTGTAACTCTCCTCATTGCCCCCTTTCCTTGTTTTCACTCTTTTTTTTCAGAGTGAAATACACAAAATGGCGGCCGCCGCTTCCTGGTTTCGGCCGATTCGAATGTTTACTAAGATCTAAGAGCCAATCAGAATCGTGCTCGCGCACGCCACCGTACGCTTACCGTAAGCGTACG